>NC_037676.1:141073794-141150716 GCF_003255815.1 Theropithecus gelada
TGAATGTCTGTGTGTGTTTGTGTGTGTGTTTGCATGCCTGTGTGTGAGTGTAGTATGTGTATGTTTGCATGCCTGTGTGTGAGCGTAGTGTGTGTATGTTTGTATGTCTGTGAGTGTATGTGTGTGTATGTTTGTATGCCTACGTATGAGTGTATGTGTGTGCATATTTGTATGCCTGTGTGTGAGTGTATAGGTGTGTGTATGTTTGTGTATGTTTGTATGCCTCGTGTGAATGTATGTGTATGTTTGTATGCCTATGTGTGAGTGTGTGTGTGTGTTTGTATGCCTGTGTGTCTATCTGTGTATGTTTGTATGCCTGTGAGTGTGTTGATGTGTGTATGTTTGTATGACTGTGTGTGTGTTTGTGCATGTGTCTGTGTGGGGGTAAATTCAAAGAAAGCAGGGTCAACATAATCAAAAGGACAAAGACAGAACACATATCTTACAGCAAAACAAGTCACCTAAAACCTACAGCTTTTACACTTGTTTTCCTTCAGTCTTCCAGTAACTGCGAGGTTGTGTCAGAAGCATCACAATTAATCAACCACATTTCTTGGAAATCCCCAAGACATCGCATAACCCCACATCCCTACTCATTCTCTGACAAGTGTAAAACAATTTCTGCCAGGATAAGGTTAGCTGCAGGACATGAGAGGCACTCGGAAGTGCAGAATTCCTCTATGACTTTCATTACATATATGCACATTTATACAGAGACATGTATTTATATAGGGATTGTCTGTGTTTATGCATATGTCCTTTTACAACTAACTATTTAATTGTAGCCACTCTATATTTCATCTCTTTCTCAACTCAAAATGAAAACCCCCACGTGAAATGCAGAGTCTCCATGAGCTGAAGGCTTGGGCATGGCATGATCCTAGTCGATGAGATCGTCACACCTGTAAGGTGCAGTCTCCACTTTACTTGGGATGGCACCAAGGACAGAGTGAAGTGGCTGGCACAAGGCCCCATGGCCAGGCAGCATTGATTCATATCAAACCTCAAGCCAATTCTAGTTCCACTGGGACATGAATCTGTGTCCAAAACCTAGGAGGGTGTGATGCTTTTTGAGAATACATGGCTAACCCCTAACAATGGGAGGTAGGGAAGTATCTGTCATTAGATGTCACACAGAGTGGGCAGCTGGTCATGCATTTTGACCAAGACATGGAAGGGAAGAGAAGAGGGACCCTCTAAGAGGAGCCACACCACTCAGCACCCCAGGGAGGAAACTGAGGCCCCCACAAAATGTCCTAGCCAAGGGCACCTCAGGAGCTGGAGGCAGCAACTCCAGATTCTCAGTCATCACCTCAGAGTATATTATCAAATGTTGGCAAACTCCTGTAAAGGGCCAGATAGTAAACACTTTAGCCTTTGGACCATGCGGTCTCTGTCGTTACAACTCAACCTGCCATCCCAGTGTGACAGCAGCCATCAACAGTACGTTAACAAGTTGACATGGTTGTTGTCCAGTAACACAATTTGTAAAATTGGTTTCTGGCCAGTGATCTGGCCTTTGGGCTGTAGTTTGCTGTCCTCTGACTTCGACCATGTAGGGTCTTCTGCTCCTGAATGGACCAGTTCCCATACAGAACTCAAGACAGGTGAACTTCTCGACTCTGCCCAACTCCCTCCCTGTGACATGGTGCTCAGATACAGTCACGGTATTGCCAAGCACTTTGATTTGCGGCATGTTCTTTTTTATATAGACTTGCCATAAAAATATTAAGTAGGATAACAGTAAGAACCACAGTTAGAACCACAACTTGGTAACTATCTACCAGATTGGTAACTATCATTTCAGATTACAGACAAGGAAACCGAGGCTCAGAGAGGTGAAGTCCCTGACTGAGATCCCTGGCTGGCAGGTGGCAGATCTGGGATTCCACTCTAGCCCCACTGACATTAGACCACAAGTCTTAGAAATGACATGTGATAACAAGAGTTAACCTGTGATTTGCACTGATGTGCCAGGCTGCAGTGGGAGCATTTTATGTGTGTGTTCCCTCTGCTCTAGAGAGTAGGTAGTATTATTATTGTCTTTATTTATTTATTTATTTTGAGACGAAGTCTCACTCTGTCGCCAGGCTGGAGTTCAGTGGCACGATCTTGGCTCACCGCAACCTCTGCCTCCCTGGTTCAAGCAAGTTTTCTGCCTCAGCCTCCTGAGTAGCTGGGATTATAGGCACATGCAACCAAGCCCAGCTAATATTTGTATTTTTAGTACACATGGGGTTTCACCATGTTGGTCAGTATGGTCTCGATCTCCTGACCTCGTGATCTGCCCACCTCAGCATCCCAAAGTGCTGGGATTACAGGCGTGAGCCACCGCACCCGGCCTATTGTCTTTATTTTATGTGGAAAACTAAAGTTCAAAAGACTAATTTGTCAAAATAAACAAGAAAGCCTGGATTTCACTGAAGCTTTTAGACCTGAGTCCACCTGCTGAAGATGAGGTTATGAAATCACAGCCTCCGAGGAAGAGAGGAACGGATTCCAACCTCAGGCCTTCCCTGAGTTCTCATCCTGTGATCCTCTCATACATCCCAAGTCAGGGGTTCTCAAAGGGGGCAACATCACTTCCAAGGGGGGCACAATTCAGTTTGGGAAGGAGTGGGAGAGAATCTTAGATATCACAATAGCCTTAGGCCCTCCAAAGTGCTACCCTACCCAACAGCATACAGGGGTATATAATACATGTATGCTATTGCAGTTTCAGAGAAGGGGGATAGTTAGGGAAAAAGTATTTACAGAGGCTCCTTTGGGAGTAGATAACAATAATTTAAAAGTTGAGAAACACTGTGCCAAGTGAAAGATATTTAACTCGATCTTCTTCCTGAAAGTATATATACATAATAAATACACACACAAATACATCATGTGTGTAAATGTATACAGTAAGAGTCCACACTCAGGGCCATCACTGCACCAGCAGTTCCTCTGGTATTGACTCAATAGATCCTAACACACTACAAGGTAGAGAGTGTCAACATTGTCCTCCTCTTTTTTTTTTTGGAGATGGAGTCTCACTCTGTCGCCCAGGCTGGAGTGCAGTGGCACGATCTCGGCTCACTGTAACCTCCGCCTTCCAGGTTCAAGCAATTCTCCTGCTTCAGCTTCCTGAGCAGCTGGGATTATAGGCACCCGCCACCACGCCTGGCTAATTTTTGTATTTTTAGTAGAGATGGGGTTTCACCATATTGGTCAGGCTGATATCGAACTCCTGATCTCAGGTGATCCACCTGCCTCAGCCTCCAAAAGTGCTGGGATTACAGGCATGAGCCACGGTGCCCAGCCCAGCATCCTTTTCTTACAGATGAAGAGACCAGGCAGAGAAAGCTTATGGAACTGGCCTAAGATTAACAGAGAGGAAGCAGACAGAGTTGGGAGACCCAGCTGGGTGACCTGGCTCCAGAGGCTGTGGCTTAACCAGCTTCAGCCACTGGTGGAGCTATTTTGACTGTGGAAACCTCTTCTAGGAATCTACCTGCACGAATAACTCCCCAGGTGCATAAGGAGCTCAGTACAAGAACATCTCATATTGCATTGTCGCAAGAAACCATAACCTGGAAGCAAGATAAATTACCATCAATTTGGGAATGATTGAAGAGGTGATGGTGCAAGCTCCCCCAGCCAAAGGAGACCTGTGCCATTGAGAATGAGATGGACTGCACGCCCTGGTTTGAAATGCGCTGACAGCGAAGCACTTGTGTCACACAAGCTCCTTGCTTCTAATACGTGGGTCGTATAGTTTTAGGCAGAGGCAGGAGTCAGTGACATGAACCCAGTGGTTCTAGCGGTCATCTCCAGGCTTAGGTCTGGCTGGGCAGAGTTGGAAGGCTATTCTTCTTCCTTGAAGGACATACATTTAGAATAAATGATGAGGGAGTTTTAGTTTTCCATCATTTTCAGTAATTTTCACATAAAATTTCACAGCACATAATCATAATTAAGTCATTCAATCACGATTTCTATTTGGTGACCTCAGTCCTAATAAGCCTCCCAAGAGGAACTCCTGGTGACCTGCAGCTGGAGGGCGGGGCCCGGACTGACTGACTTCTTGAGGCTGACATGGTCCCAAGTGCCAGGCCACAGACCTCTACGTGGCGGCTCCAAACCCACAACCCACACTGCTGCCCATCCCTCCCAGCCTTCAGGTCCACCCAGAGGGAACAGCTGGGTGGGTCACTTTGTGGTCACATACATGTTCCCGGATGTGTGTGTGGTGTGTGTGATATATGTGCTGCATGTGTGTGAGTAGTGTGTATATGTGTGGGAGGTGTTATGTGCCTGGTGTGTGTGTATGTAGAGGGTGGCACATGGGGCCATATGTGGAGTATTATGTATGTGGGCACATGGATACAATATGCATGTGTGTGTGATGTGTGTGCATGTGGTGTGCGTGGAGCGTGTGTGTGGTCTGTGTTTGTGTGGAAGGTCTTATGTGCATGGGGTGCCTGTGTGTGTGTGTGGAGGGTTGAGTACATGGCCAACGGTGTGTGGAGCTGTGTACGTTGTATGTAGGTAGGTGGGTGGGTGCATCTGTGGTGTCTGTATGGGTGCTGTTTGTATATATGGTGTGTGTGAATTGTGTGTGTATGTGGTGTATAGCATGTGTATATAGAATGTGAGCTGTATACATGTGGTGTGTGGTGTGTAGTGTGTATGTGGTGTGTGTGTGCTGTGTGTGGCCTATGTGCAGTGTGTGTGGTACGCATGGTTTGTGTTTCTGTGGGGGGTGTGTGCTATATATAGTGTGCAGTGTGTGTGGTGTGCATAGGTGAATGGGTGTGTATGTGAAGTGTGTGTATGTGGGGAGTGTGGCGTGTGTGGTGTGTGTGCACATGTGCCTATATATAGTGTGTATGTGGTGCATGTGGTGTGCAGGGTGCACATGGTGTTTGTGTATGTGTTCATGTATGTGTGTGATGTGTATACGGAGTGTCTGGTATACATAGTGTGTTCATGTGCAGCGTGCAAAACGTGTATTTGCATGTGGTGTGTGGTTCATATCTATGTGGCATGTGTGTGGTATGTGTGGTGTGCATAGTGTTTGTGTATGTGTGTATGCATGTAGCATGCATGGTGTGTGTGGTATGTGTAGTGTGGAGAGTGTGTGTGGTGTGTGCATATGTGGGTGTGGTTTGCGAGGGGTGTGTGTGTATGTGCTTCTATCTAGGGTGTGTGATGTGCCTAGTACGCATGGTGTTTGTGTGTAGGGGTGTGTGTGAGTGGGGTATGGTGCACCCTGAGTTTACCGTGGAGTCTCAGGCCAGGCAGAGGGATGTGGGGACAGAGGTGGGAGTGTGGCCTGGAAGGCACGGTCACAGGGGGTGATGCCACCAGCAGGGCCATGCCCACTTTGATTCCTGTACAACACTCCTGTTTAGAGGGAGTCAGTGCCTAGAATTTCCCAGGCCAGACATGCCACCCAGACTTGCCAACAGCCAGCCTCCCTGCCGTCCCCTGGGACATGTGTGGCTGTGTCTTCAAAGGGAAAGATAATTGCAGGGGCTCTGAGGTAGGCCCTCTTCCCGCTGAGGGAAGACTCAGAGCTGCCCCCTGGATGCCCCTCCGAGCTGTGTGAACAGGGAAAGGTAAGCCACATGGCTGAGGCTCCAGTCCTGCCTCCTACAGATGGGAACAGTCCCGCTCTCCTGCTAAGCACTGTTGGCTGCCACCCCACCTCCACCCCAGCCACTGGGCTCCTCCATCATGTGGAGTCCACCCCCATTCAGTCCCTTTGCGGTCCCTGTTCCCCAGGCCTGGAACTCAGCCTGTCAATCTTGGCTTGCACAGTTGTTTCACACCATTCCAAGATCAAGGCAACTTTTCTCTCCTCCAAAAGACCCAGTTCCCTGGGTTTCTCAGCTTTGAAGCACTTATCACCACATGAAATGACCTCATCCATCACTTGATGGACTGCCCCTCTCCTTTCCCTTCTGGAAAGTGTCACCCTAAAAGTGGGATCATATATGTTGCATACCCCTGTAACTCTCACACTTCAGAACAGTATCTGAAAGACAACCGAAGCTCAATGAATAGGCATTGAAAAAATAAGTCAATAATACGTATAAAGAGGGGGTAAAAGCATCCAGTGCTGTGAGATATTACCTATAAATGTTTATTTAGTCCATTCCCAACTATATACATAAGTTGTATTATTTACTAAAGGTGTTTTGAACTACAGAAAGAAAAAATGTGCACAATAGATTTTTAAGTGAACCTCATAATGAATTTATTTGAAAGGTTAAGTGCTCTGCCTGCTAACTACAACAGAAAGCAAAGGAGAGCCCCTCCATCAGTGTCAGCACCCACCCGCTAGACTAATCTCCCTGATCATGGCCACAAACCCGTCTGCAAGGAGGAACTGACTCCACATCACAGGTAACTGAGACGCAGGGGGCTAAGTCAACCGCACAGAATGACACTCTCATCAAAATGCAGAGCTGGAGTTTCAATGCTGACATTTTCCCAGGGAGAACCACAGGTGAACAATAAAATGGGAAAATTAATCTCCTCACACAAAAGAAGCCTCGCTCTACTCCCAGCCTCAGTCGTATTGGCAAGTGTAAGCACCCAGGAGTCAAAACTCTCATTAAACAAGAATAGAGCTAACTATGAACATATTCACAACAGGGTGGGAGAGGGGAGGGGATGACCACACATCCGGAGAGAGAAAACACCACGGGAGCATGGGAGAGGCTCCTTCTTTGCGTTAATCCAGACCAACATCTCAGCCCAAAAGTCCAAGCGCAAAAGACAGGATGCAGCAAGGGACTCCCTGGCTGTGGGGACAGGAGAGAGAGGACCACCATAGCATGCCCCCAAAATAGAAGTAGGTGGAGGCTTTCTCGGCCGTCGCCAGCTGGCATTCCACAGGCTCACTTACAGTGACCCGATAAGCTATATAAAGCTCGTTTTGTGGCCACGACAAAGCCTGGGTGGAGAAAACTCTTAATTATAGCCGATGCTCTGGGGCTGGCCTTGTCCTCGGCCTCCACCCCACACACTGCAGGAAGCTGAGGCTGAGATTGCATCCCCCGGGAGCCTCTGTCAGGCGATGGAGAAGCAGGAGTTGATGCCATGACACAGAGGCACTTCCATGGCCACCAGCATCATGGCAGACCTTAGGGAAGGCCACCGGGGAGGTCAGGCCACTAGGGAGGCCAGAGATGATGCCTGAAATGTGCCTGTAATAACACTGGCCACGTGTTACTGTTGTTACTGTTGTTATTCCACTCCTCAGTCTGCTGATACTTGTTTTCATTTGTAAAATGGGAATAATGATTTTTTTTCAAGTTCGTTTCAGTCATTCATTCAACAAACAGCCACTGGCCACCAGGTCTGAGCCACATCTGTTCTAGACACTGTGTAGTTTGATTATTAGATATGCAGTAAGATTCCAGAAGGATGGTTGAAAGCACTCACTGTTAGGCAGTAGGTTCTGACCAAAGAAAGACTTCCACACCTGTCCCCTGCAATCCTGGACAGGCCACTCAGCCCCTGTGTGCCTCTGCGCCATCAACCATAAAACAGCCAGCCTGCCTTTTCTAAATCTGCACCAGCCTTCAAAATCTAACCATTTGTCTCTGTTCACCAAAGTGTGAACACATTCAATATTTCCACTATTGTTGGCTATAATTTCAGATTTGCTTCATGTTCTTATTCTTTTCTTTGGCGGGGGTGGGGTGGGGAGTGAAATAGATCATTGCCCATGAACTTCTAATGTGCACATCACAACAGCAAGCACAGAATTAACTGTCAGGCCACTGCCCTTGATTTCCTTTAAACAATATTTAGGAGCTCATCCTACATACTAGTCTCTGCTCTAAGCACTGAGGTACCACAAGGAACAGCCTTTGCCCTTGTGAAGCTTATATGCTTGTGTGTGAAGATACACTAGGCAAGTAAACTAATGCATATATAAAATTACACACTCTGTTGTGTAATTGTCTGCCATTTTCCTGCTGCCCCAAGTAGACAAGAGTTTCCCTTTCAAGGACAAAGAGGATGCCAGATTCACTACTGCATCATGGACACCTGGCCTGTGTCCAGCACAGAGGAATCACTCAATGTGCTTGAATGAATGAATGAATGAATGAATGAAGTGAATGTTTACTACAATGCATGACTGTTAATGAAGGAATGGATAAATGAGATTGAATCAAATGGCTGTTTTAATGCATGATTATTGAATGAATGAATGAGTTGGATCTAACTGAATGATTACTACATCAAAAAAAAATCCTGATATTTTTAGTCTACCATTTTCCAGCTCATCAATAAGTGGCCCGTATTGAGACTAGTTCCTCCTCAGGCTGTTAAGTCTCCCACAGGCATCCTCTGTGTACCAAGAGATTTCTGGTGTTCAAATTCTGCCATGCTCCCTGATTCAATCGCACTAGCTGCTTTCCAATATGTTACTATTAGCTCTTTTATTTTGTTTTGCTTTGTTTCTAATTGAAGCAATTGTAAGGGGATTTCATTTCGTTTGTAGCCAGAATAGACCAGGCCCTCTTCATCTCACAGCTGTATTTACAAAAACTGATTCCCTTTAGATGACTGAGCATTCACTTAAATCTTACATCTATTTTAGGATTTTGGAGAAGCCCTGTCTTCACAGAATCCATGAGCTTTTCCTGACGAGATCAGGGCGGACGTGTGTTCTGGGCTGGCCTGCGTAGGTTTCCCTTTCTCTTGGTAACAGCTCACTGGTTTTCCTTCATGTATCAAATCCCTTTCCTTGAGGGAGCTGGGCTAGGAACTAACTTCACTCCCAAATGTTAAACAAGGGCTTGTGACAGGCCCAAAATATTCAACCTATTTCCACTCCCAGACTAGTGATTGGTGTAGGGACAGTTACATGACCTACCCTAGTCCAATGAGACTGAGCGCCAGGCCTGCTGGGTAATAGTCTCTTCTCCTCCCGGGTTTGCAGGCAGACATGGCTCTGAGATTCACTGAGAGGTGTCTTGCCATGGTGTCCCCAGGTTGCCCTCCCATGTCCATTCTCTCCCTCTGCCCTGCCCATAGCCCAGGAGGCCAGCCACTGTGACTGCATCACTTGGCCTTGCTTGCCAGGCTAGTGGAAGGAGCAGCCATGCAAGAGCAGATAAGGGGCAGGGGCTTCTTTCTTGCTCCCTCTCTGCCTGTGTGTTGTGGTCTGACAAGAGAACTGTACGCCTTCATGACTAAGGGTCCTACAGGGCCACCCAATCTCAGCCCTCATGGACTCTAGTGACACACTCCATCCCTTCTCAGCTGGCTTCTCCCATCACTAGTTCGTGCGTACCTCAGTATCCCTTGTTGATCTCACCCTCCTCTAAATAAACCCTTCATCAGAGTCTCTTCACTGAAACCCATTTACCAGTATAATTCTGATACATAAGTCAAGCCAAGAACAGAGTTAACACCAAGACAGAGGAACCCGGAAACGGAGAGTGGAATGAATGGATCGAGGTTTTATCGCTTGAAGCTGCCTGACCTCTGGTATTTCAATTGAAAGTCCCAATATTAACAAATTTGCTTTACCAAGGTCAGTGATGGTGAAGCCCATGTTCTGGAGGCACGGGGGAGAGGCCTGGAGTCTGAAGGCCTGGGTTCTGCTCCCACCCCTGGTGTCTATTAACTGTGCGGTACATCCCAGGGACTTGACCTCTCTGGGGTTGTCTCTGCCATTCTCAGAGCCATCCCTGGGCATGAAGGAGCTTCAAAGTCTAGAGTTGTCTCTGCTGAGATCCAGAACCACTCTGAACCAAAACTGTCAGGACGGCAAAAACAAACAAACAAACAAAAAACAGTGGGAAGGATCTGGAAGTAACCTGGTTTCCCAGCACTCTGCATCAAGGGGTTCTGGATTCTGGAATGACAGGTAGAATTCATTGTTCCTGAGCTACCACATTGAATTTCTACTTCTTAGCTGGGGCTGTGACCCTGTGCCTAGATCTTACCTGCACAGATTTCTGATTCATCCAGTACGCACCTGGATCAATCCCATAGCTCCAGCCCTGCCTGGGCTGTCTCCTGTCACTCCTCTTTCCCCACCTGACCCATCCCCTCTCGGGCCTACAACTGAGGGCCCAACATGCCTTGAAGCTGTGCCTTCCATGATCTCAGCATCCTGTGTGCTCTTATCTATACAAAAGACAGAATCCTTATCCTATGAGGTTGTGATACGGGTCAGTGAAGTCACTTATGGAAAGTCCACAGCCAATGCCTTGCATACTCTAGGGTAGATTACCTTCACTTAGCCTTCTGGGCATCGATTTCCACCTCTGTAACATGGGCCAAGTCATCAATGCTGGATCTCTCCTGAACCACAGTTCTCTGAATTTCTCCAGCAGTCTTGTGAAAGGCCTCCCTTTGTCCTGCTGTTCAGTCACATTCCATTCCCCACAGAGATCTGACCATGTCGCACCCCTGCATAAACCCTCCAGCATGTCCTCACCTTAGCACACAAGGGCCCCCTTTATGGGGACCCTGACAATCTGGCAACACCCAGCAGCCCTAATCCCCTCCTTTTCCCCAGCTGCATGGGCCCATCATGGTTCACTGACCATGTCATGGCATCCCTTAATCCCACTCCATCTCATCCTTCTCAATCCCATGCAGTTCATGCTCCTGCTCTAAATAACCTAAGCACCACTTCGTCCAGGGAGCCCTCCCTCATTCTCTGTATCCTCACACATACCATAGTCACACATGGACCTGGCTGCCTGTGCCTTTATTCAAGTTTACCTGCACAGTACCATATTCCCTTTTATGTGTCTTTCCTGCTTTCTAGACTATGAGCACCCTGAGAATGGGTGCTGTGTCTTATCTTTTTCTGTAGCCCCAGAAATCAGCACAAGGTCACACAAAAAAGTAGATAAGTATCTGATAAGTATCTGTTGAAGAAATAAGTGGAGATTAAAAGAGCCAACACAGAGAAAAGGGTCATACTGTGGTACAGCAGCCTAGAGCCACCCCAGTTTCAGAAATGGTTTAGCTGTGTTCTCACTGGGCTGCAAGCCAGGCACAGCCTCAGGATCAGGCCGCTGCCTCCCCTGCTGAGTCACACCCAGCTGCTCACACCGCCAGCACTTTCCATGCTGCCCCAGCCCCCCAAGGCTTTCCCTGCCCCTGGCCAACGTATAACCCACGGCTTCCCAGTCAGGGGTTGTTCAGTCCCCTGCAGTAATCAGAAAGACAGAGGCTGAGGCTCCACACTCCACCTGACCAGCTTCAAAGCACAGCTCCTGCTAGGCCTGGAGGAGAAGGTTACTCAGCACCCACTGTGACCCAAGAAGGACAAATGTCACCCCAATGCAATAGGCAGAGGCAGAAGCTGGAGACAGTATGGAACATGAGAAACCCACTTCACCCTTCCTGTCCTGGGGAGGGGGCTGTCCTCAGAATGACCCCCACTAAATCCCGGAGGTCAGGCTTCCAGGTCAGAGCCCTGGGGACCATCAGCTCTCTGCCTCCCCTCCCCCTACCGCCAGCCACAATCAACAGATTCCAGACAAATAAGCTAGAGGCCTTGGGTTATCTCAGAGGGCACCGGGTCAACAGCACTTGGCCTCTGGGATAAGCAGCTCCTGACGGTGTCTAAATGACTGACTCTGGGCTGCTGGGAACAGCTGATGGAGCCTGTATGTGCCCATTTTCTTGCATGATCCCTCATCACAGCCCCTTGGGAGACCCTGCTATATGCCCAGTGCTTCAGGCCAGACTTTGCATGCACAGTTTCTAGCTTTCACAGCTCCCGGCAGTAAGTAGAGGATGTTCCCATATCAGAGGTCAAGATGAGACACCAGGTATCTCCCAGGTGGCAGGGTGGTTAGAACCTAGCCCTCTTTTATTTCAAACCCCTTCTTGCCTCCCCTGGCGACCTCTGTCTCTGGATGGAAGAAGACATCGCATCTACCTGACAACAGGGATGTCCAGGGGGTGCACGTGCTACTAAGTTCCCCGTGTGGCCAAACCCAAGAATGTGGGTTCCCTCCGCCTCTGCACCTGCTACTTCCCCTGCCTTCCTGGAGCCGGCCGCAGGGTCCCTATCTGCCCAAGGACCCCTCCCGTGGGCTCAGCAGGTGGCGTCACTCTTGGCAGGGGCCGCGTGGGGCCCGGGCGCACTCACTTTCACACAGACGGCGCCGCAGCTTGCCCCGGATCTTGTCGATGGCGTTGAAGTCGGACACGTGGAAGACGTGGGCGGACTTGGGCTCTGAAGCGATCTCCTCCAGCTCCTCCTTGAGTGCCTCGCCCACGCCCACAGCGAAGATGCGGATGCCAGCGCGGTGGGCGGCCGCCGCGGCGTCCAGCACCAGGTCCTGGCTGCGGCCGTCGGTGAGCAGGATGGCCACTTGCTTGTAGGCGCGGTCCCCGGGGCGGCCTCCGGCGCGCGGGGAGAAGCTGAGGGCCGTGATGTAGCGCAGCGCGTCACCCGTGTTAGTGTTGCCCCCATGGTAGGAGAGGCGCCGGGCGGCTGCCTTGACCTCCTCCCGCGAGCCGAAGAGGCCCAACTCGAAGGCTGTGGTGGGCCGGTCACTGTAGCGCACGACCCCCACACGGGTGCGGTCGGGGCCCACCTCGAAGGTATCCACCAGGTTGGCCACCCACTGCCGGACCTTCTCAAAGTCCTCCTTGCCCACGCTGGAGGAGGTGTCCAGGAGGAAGACCAGATCGTAGTGGACACTTTTGCAACCTGCAGGGGTGAGAGAAGGGGT
This sequence comes from Theropithecus gelada, assembly GCF_003255815.1. Taxonomy (NCBI): domain Eukaryota; kingdom Metazoa; phylum Chordata; class Mammalia; order Primates; family Cercopithecidae; genus Theropithecus; species Theropithecus gelada. The sequence goes on from NC_037676.1 coordinate 141,086,511, forward strand.
GGCATAGGGCAAATGGGCATGGAAAGGACACTGTCCTGGGGCATAAAGGTCACTGGGGTCACACACACCTGCTCAAATGCCTGCCTGCCCTGTTTCTCATGACCCAGGGGCCCTGGGCTGCCTGAAGGGCCTGAGCCTCAGTTTCCAAACTTTCAGTTGGCAATAATGATGAGTTTTCCCCAAGACTACTGTGAGGCTCAACTGACAATAGGTAGCATCACATTAAAATGATTAACAGCCACCACACAGCACTATGCCTCAATCTCTTCACTTTTATTTTGTTTAAAAGGTAACTCAATTTTTTCATTATTTTTCAACCTACCACAAATAATGCATGCCCATTTCTGAGAAGTCAGAAAATGTAATCAAAAGATGTTTAGATGGCCGGGCGCGGTGGCTCACGCCTGTAATCCCAGCACGTTGGGAGGCCGAGGCGGGCGGATCAAAAGGTCAGGAGATCAAGACCATCCTGGCTAACACGGTGAAACCCCGTTTCTACTAAAAAATACAAAAAATCAGCCGGGCGTGGGGGCGGGTGCCTGTAGTCCCAGCTACTAGGGAGGCTGAGGCAGGAGAATGGCATGAACCCAGGAGGCGGAGCTTGCAGTGAGCCGAGATTGCGCCATTGCACTCCAGCCTGGGCGACAGAGCAAGACTCTGTCTCAAAAAAAAAAAAAAAAAAAGATGTTTAGATGTTTTAAATGCCCGTATTCCCATTTACACGGAGATAACCACTATTAAAGCATGGTATATATACTTGATTATTTTTTATTTCCATATAATTATTAATAGGAATGGGACTGTACCAGACACACTGACACTTATGCTGTTCTCCCTGCATTTAGTTATAAGGTAGAAATCCATTTCTAGTTTGATCATGCCGGTTTCCATGGCTGCACAGAGTCCTCTGCAGGGATGAACATAATTGATTTAGCCAGCACTCTCCCGTTAGATATTTAACGACTCAGCCCTTTAAAATCAGATAATACAAGGGGAAGTGTTTTCCAATCTCTAGAACGCTGCACAAATATACAAGAAACTATCAAGAAGCCCTGGTCTTAAGGCTGGGCGCAGTGGCTCACGCCTATAATTCTAGCAATTTGGGAGGTCAAGGTGGGCAGATCACTTGAGGCCAGGAGTTTGAGACCAGCCTGGCTAACATGGCAAAACCCCATCTCTACTAAAAATACAGAAATTAGCCAGGCATGGTGGCTAATGACTGTAATCCCAGCTACTCAGGAGACTGAGGCACAAGAATCCTTTGAGCCAGGAGGTAGAGGTTGCAGTGAGCCAATATCATATCACTGCCCTCCAGCCTGAGTGACAGAGTGAGACCCTGTCTCAAAAAAAATAAAAAAAGAAGCCCTAGTCTGACTCTTCCAGAAGGTGGGGTTTGGCCATCCCAACAGAAGCAGCTGACCAGGCCTCTGGGAACACCAGGCACAAACATTTGGCTATAAAAACAAAACTGAACAAAACAAAACAAAAAACCACTTTCTTGAAATACCGGATTGGAAAAGGTAAAATGGTCTGGTAGTGGCCTGGGCGCATGAGAGTTGGAGGAGAATGCACCTGCCTGCTCAGCAAGTGACCGTGGATTTGTCACACCCTTTCTCAGGGGCTTTGAAGCCTCATAAAGGAGGGTATCTTTTTATCCACCAATTCCAGAGTTAGTGATCTATCCCAAGAAAACAATCAGATAAATGGAAAAAAAAAAAGATGTATAAAGAAATTCACAGCAGCATGGCCAAAAAAAAAAAAAAATGCTGTAGATAATGACACAATCACTTATGTGGAATTAAAGAAATTACTTAAAGAAAAATTATGACGTATTCATTGCTAGGCAGCCATGACAGTGACGGCTGCAGAAGAATCCCTATTTACCAGCATGGATACACTTTTCCAATATAGCACTGGGTGTGAAAAGTTGTTTATAAAATGATATGTATAACATAGAATTTCTGGAAAGAAAACCTATGCATGTGTGTGTGCACACACGATTGTATATGCATGTATGCATGACAGAACCTGAGAAGGAAATACTTGCTTACCTCTGGCAAGCAGAGCTATGAGTGAATTTTATTTTTTGTATTTTTTGCTTTTATATTTGCAAGCAATACAGTTCAAAAAACAGAAAAACGATAAAGCTATACGTATTTACACACATACTCCCACAAATGCTTCCCTATGTGGTCTGAGCCAATGCCACCCTTGAATGTTCCACACCTACCTTTACCTCTAGTTTTAAGAATCCAAGTGACAATCTGCATGTCAGGCACTGAGTTATATCCCAGCCTTAGCAGGACTGATCCCTAACAGGATTAGAACTCTGGAGTGTGTTTGACCAGATGTGCAGACTTGGAGATGATTCCTGGGGAGTTTTTCTCCTTGACACAAAAGGTCATTCTTTTGTGCTTGGGACAATAATGTCCCAGGCTGTTCAGGATAATTGCTGCTGAGGGCCAGGCAGAACCCGGCCTGCAGACTTTAATCCTAGAGCAAATTTGTTTGAAGGCTACAGAAGTTTCATTTGTTCAGGAGGCCTCCCCAAGGGGCCCTTTTGAGCTCAGGGCATATTTTCTCCCAGAGGCCAGGGAACAGGCGGGATTGTGTGCCGGTGAGGCTGCAGTGCGATGTGGAGAGAAGAGATCTGAACTGGGGCGGGTGCCCTGGCTTCTGGCCTTGACTCTGCTAAGGCAGGGGCTATGCCACTGCTGGCAGGTGAGTGCTTTCCTTGGGCCCACCATTTTCCACTCTGAAATGAGGGCACAGAGGAGACCACCCTAGGATCTTTTTGCTTTTAAATATGATAATCCTGTGCATTGGCTATGCATTTGGGGTTGGCTAGATGGGCGCAGAAATCTCATGTTCCCTGCATGTAAAACAGGACGTCTACAGTTAGTACTGCCCTTCCAGCTAGCCAGGCTTTGAGAGGCTCAGGGAAAAAAAAAAAAAAAAAGCATGAGACGACTCTGTAAATTCAATAAAGAAATACTGTCAACCTTTCTTTTTTAAGTCCAGGGAGAAAAGCCTTAGAATATCACTTTCTGTAAGATGGGCCCAGCGTTTTGCTTCCTGGATCTAATGACAGGCAGTCTCCCTGGCCGCCTTGTGGGCAGTACACAAAACACCGCACCTGTCTGCGTATTGAGGACCCTAGTGTGCAGGCTCCATGCCGAGGTTGTGGACCCTGATCCCTCCTTAGTCACAACTAAGCACTGACCCGTGCCTTCCCCCAGGGCAGGGGCCCTCACACAGGTTAGCAAAACCATGTTGCCATGTCTCTCCCCTCCCGCCCCGGGCCTTCTCATCTCCAGTCAACTTCCCCAATTACCGGGTCTACTACATAAACACACTTTTCTCACCGTCCTGGATGCCTTTGCTAAGTGGGCTCCAGTGTGTACATGTCCCCCAGAATGTGTCCCAGAACCTCCACAGGACAACACAGCCAGGTCCTCACCCGGGCCTCCTCCCCGAGCTCCAAACCTGCACACACTTGATAGAGACAGGCTCACAACCCAGGATGTGACTGATTAAGACATGTTAAAGCAACTCATTCCCTCTCTCTGTCACGCTCTCTCCTCCTCTCACACGAACACACACCCATCCCCTAACATTCACACTCACATGCATACTGACATCACCACACGTATTCACACACTCCCTCAAACTCACACACACTCCCCCACACACTCCCTCAAACTGACACACTCTCACACTCCCTCACACACTCCCTCAAACTCACACTCACACTCTCACACTCCCTCACACACTTCCTCAAACTCACACACACTCCCCCACACTTCAGACTCATACACACTCCAACTCCCCACACACTTCATCAAACACACACTCCTACACTTCCTCACACTCCCTCACATACTCCCTCAAACTCACACACACTCTCACACTCCCCCACACACTCCCTCAAGCTCACACTCCCACACACTCCCACACACTTTGTCAAACTCACACACACTCCCTCACATTCCCCCACACTCTTCCTCAAACTCACACACATTCTCTCACTCCCTCACACACTTCCAAGTCCCACACACACTCCCCCACATTCCTTCACACCCCCTCACACAATCGCCCTCACACCCTCACACACTCAGACACACACTCTGACACACACAGGCCCTTGCTGAGCAGCTGGTGATTTTCTGTCCCTAGGTTGGAGGGCAGCTGACTCACACTTGGATTCCAGACTCTCCCTCTCTCTCACAGTCAGTTGTGGGCTCACTTGCATGCACACGCCACAGCCCATGCTCACAGACACATGCTGTCTGCTCTGTCCCCAGCAGAGCATGGCACAGCCCATGCTGGCCCCACCTGCCCGCTGAGCCTGGCAGCCGCCGCCCCCACTCCACAGCAGCAGCATCCAGAGGAGGCCAGCCACAGCGTTCCCTCGGAGGCCGACCATGGCTCTCCTGTTCTTGGGGACAGGCTTCTCTTGGCCAGGAAGAGACGCTGTGAGGGTCTACTGCAGCATGGCCTGTGTGGAGAAAGACACCCTTAGAGAAGGCTCTCAAGCTGAAAGTCTGTGAGAGGCAAACTCTGGGCCCCGCCCAGGGGGATTCCCCCACGCCCAGCCTTCCAACCCATCTTCCCTCCCGGATTCAACTCCAGGCAGCCAATGTGTAACCTTCCAGAGCAGAGCCAAGTGTGACCTCCCTTCAGGGATGTATGCCTGGGTCCCCCCAGCCATCCAATTAGCAGATGGGCTTGCGGAAGGGAGTAGGAGAGGGCCTTGTGCCTGAGGACTCCACACCACATCCTGCCTGGTATGGCTCGGCTCTGTGTTGCCACCCATATCTCCCTCTCTGAAATCCCCACGTGTCGAGGGAGGGACATGATAGGAGGTGACTGGATCATGGGGGCAGTTTCCCCCATGCTGTTCTTGTGATATTGAGTGAATTCTCAGGAGATTTGCTGGTTTTATAAATGGTAGTTTTTCCTGCTCTCTCACATATTCGCTCCCCTGCCTGCCACCATGTAAGAAGCACCTGCTGCCCCTTCCTCCATAACTGTAAATTTCCTGGGGCCTCCCCAGCCATGTAGAACAATGAGTCAATGAAACCTCTTTCCTTTATAAATTACCTAGTCTTGGGCAGTTCTTTCTAGCAGCGTGAAAATGGACTAATACACCACCTAAAATCATTCAGTATCACTGTCCTCATCTGAATACGGCACAGGGGCCTGCCATGTTCCACCCACCCCTGTCCAGCCTGGCCTCTTACCTTGCCTCACTCCCTCATGCCGCACTTGGTAGCCATGAACTTTCTAGCCATTTCCTGCAGGTTCCAGGTGCACCACACCTCCCTTTGCCCCCGTGGGAGGGCTTCCCTCTACTAAAATCCTCACACGTACCCTGTGAGCCTCTGGCAATGCTCAGCTCGGATGCTCCCCTTCTGGAAAATTTTTCCCAGACCCCTCACTTCCCTATGGATTGAGGGGGTCACTGCTCAGCTGCCTGCAAGTGAACCCTGAGCTCCTCAGCAGGTGACTGTGACTCTAATTCTCCATTTGCTTCATTGTCAGCCCTTTGGACGGCTTGATCCCTAGAGGCTGAGGCCAGGCCAACTTCACTGGGCATGGAAGATTAGAGCATTTACACATGGTCAGTAAGTACCTAGGTCAGTAAGTACCTAGGAAAGAACTAATGAAGAATTCTTCAAAGGATTCCTGAACCTCAGTGTTTGCAATGGTAAGGAAGTTATCTCAAAGGCAGTTGGGCAAACCATCCTCATAAGGGTTATTCTGCTTCAAATAATTGGTGAATAGTTTTTAAAAAATTCTAATAAACAGAAAAATATTAAGATGGTGGCAAGGGAGTACGTCGGGAGCAAACTCATTTACCCTTTGTAAAGTACCAAACTGATGCCAGTATTTACAATGACCAGAGGGAAGACTGCAGAGAATCATGAAATAACATCTTATGAACTGACATGTCCGCTGCAGCCCGGAGTCACGTGCCACCACCAGCACCCTGGACCAGGGCTAGGAGGGCTTATCGAAACATAAAAAACATGTGGCAGGGGAGTGAGCTCGTGGGTGTCTGTATGTATGTTTCTGTTGCTGATCTTTCTCTGAATTATGTTGACATTTCCACTCTTCATCAGTGACAATCTAAAATGTTAAAATGAATGAAAAGGGAACCTCCAAAGACCTGGATTAACTGTGAAGAAAATATCAACAGGGCTATGCCTGATGACAAGCATAGGTAAATCAATTTCTGGGATTATCCCCCTGAAATACACCCATGTGCATATGTGCATGCACACACACACACACGCGCGCACACAGGATAAGCTAGCTGAATGCATATTTGAAATCATGAGCCACCGGGCTTCATCTGCTGCAGGAGCAGCAGATGCATTATTTGTGGCTCCAAGGACACAAATATTTGTGCAGATAATTGTGCAGATAATTCTGCAGAGAACCATGAAATGACATCCTATGAACTGGCATGTCCACTGCAGCCCGGAGTCACATGCCGCCACTAGGAATTATTAGTGGCTCCAAGGACACAACCATGCTCTCACCCTGCACTCTATCCAGGCTGCTTCTCCATGCTGTAATGCCCCCACTCCACTTGACCTCCAGATGCTCAATCAGTTCTTCCAACTCCCTATGGCCATTCCCATTCTGCATGTTACATCTGATCTCAGCCAGGTCACATAACTTGCCCAAGGTCACACTCCTGGAAGTGGTGGAGCAGGCACTGGACACCCTATAAGCAGCAGATGCATTACTCCAAGGAAAGCCAGACCCCCATTCTACATCAAGTCTAAGTGTCTCTGCTGCACCTGCAACCCCTTAGCCCCTGGAGGGTTAAGTCTAGAGATACTCCCCTGCCTCAAATCCCTCCTACCCACTATATTCACCAAATGCTAATGTATCACACAGCTTTTTTTTTTTTTTTTTTTTTTTTTTTTTATGGAGTTTCACTCTTGTTGCCCAGGCTGGAGGCTCACCGCAACCTCCACCTCCTGGGTTCAAGCAATTCTCCTGCCTCAGCCTCCTGAGTAGCTGGGATTACAGGCGTGTGCCACCACACCTGGCTAATTTTGTATTTTTAATAGAGACGGCGTTGCTCCATGTTGGTAAGGCTGGTTTCGAACTCCCAACCTCAGGTGATCTGCCTGCCTCGGCCTCCCAAACTACTGGCATTACAGGCATAAGCCACCATGCCCGGTCTCACACAGCTGTTAGTACAGCATTTTTAGATGCATCTCACCAAACAGATTTATGGCCCTGCGCTGGGCTTATATCAAATGCCTCAAAAATTTTGTATGGAACCTTTGTTTTCCAACAACCCATTCAGGTTATATCTATCCTCCAAATTTTGCCCACAGACTTCCATCTTTTTTCCCACATCTCCTGGTACCCTCTGCAGGCTTTTGGGCTGATATCTGGATGCTTACATCTGGAGAAATTATTCCCCATATCACCTTCTCCCCTCTGGTCCTTTGCCACCTCCCTGATGAAGGAGTGGATGGATGCATCCAGTCATATTTCTCACTTGAGGGTTAAACATGTATTTGTTCCCATGGGATCTGGCAGGGGTCCCAGGCACAGCCTGTGTCATGCCAGGCTGTGATCGTCTGCCCAGGGCCTGGCTCCCCTGTGGCCTAGTGAGGAGGGTCTTTGAAAGCAGTGACTGTGTCTTACTGGTTTCTGTAGTACTGGTGGCCGGTGCAAAGCCCAGCACAGAATTGGTGCTCAGTTAATGTTCATATTTGAAGGGAAGGAAGAGAGAAGGGAAGAGAAGAGGGAAAGGAGGAAGGGAGAGAAAAAAAAAGGAAAGAAAGAAAGGGAGGCTGATGACTCGGCTACCTTAGAGAAATACTGAACTCAGAGAATCTGGACTATTGGCAGTTTCTGAGCATAGACTCATCCAAGCACATTTCCTGTCTCTATTCTGCCTAGGACTTACTAGCACCCAAACCTGATCTCTTTTTTTGATTTTGTCAACAGTAAAAGATTACTTCGGTGCCTATTACTAATAGAAAAGAGTATTAAGAGTCTGCTTCAAGAAATGGGCTAAGCAGTTTTTGTCCACATATTGTCTTATTGGAGCCTCACATTCATGCTATGAGCTAGGTACCAATATCTCATGAAAAAAGTACAGCATGGGGGGATTAAAGTCTCAGCTGTGAGTGGTCGTGCTGGGATTTGACCTCAGGTCACAGGCTGTTCTCCATCCCCTTTGCATGCTGGGGATGTTTTCTCTCTTGTATATATATATATATATTTTACTTTTTTAAATTGTTGTGGGTACATAGTGGGTGTATATATTTATGGGGTACATGAGATGTTTTGATGGAGGCTTGCAATGTGAAATAGCCACATCATGGGGAAGGGGGTATCCATCCCCTCAAGCACTTATCCTTCGAGTTACGAGCAATCCAACTACACTCTTTAAGTTATTTTAAAATGTACAATTATTATTGACTATAGTCACCCTATTATGTTATCAAATAGTAGGTCTTATTCATTCTATTTTTTTACCTGTTAACTGTCCCCACCTCTCCCCACCCCCTTACTATCCTTCCCAGACTCTGGTCTCTCTTTTTTTTTTTTTAGATGGAGTCTTACTCTGTCACCCAGGCTGGAGTGCAGTGGTGCCATCTCAGCTCACTGCAACCTCTGCCTCCTAGGTTCAAGCAATTCTCTGCCTCAGTCTCCCGAGTAGCTTGGATTACAGGTGCCCGCCACCACGCCTGTCTGATTTTTGTATTTTTAGTAGAGATGGGGCTTACCCATGTTGGCCAGGCTGGTCTTAAAGTCTTCACCTCGTAATCCACCCACCTTGGCTTCCCAAAGTGCTGGGACTACAGGCGTGAGCCACCACACCCAGCCAGTCTCTCTTAAGATTGTATCTTGAGCAATGTCTGGCCTATTAAAAATGCCTTTAAAATGTCACCATTATTGGCTACCTAGAACTATACCTGTGGTACTAGCACTATTGTTTTAATTGCAATTTCTACTTTGGGACATTTAGTAGGCCATTTTATTTATTGAATATGCTACAGAGGACATCTTTGCACCTAAGTCTTACCTATGTGTAATTATTTTCTAAGGGTAGATTTTTAGTAAAACACTTAGGGGGTCATAAGGGTTTTGCAAGAATCCTGACTCGTATCACCAAATTGCTTTCCAAAAAGGTTGTACCAATGTCCACCGCCTCCAGCAGTGTGTGAGTGTGCGGGTGCCCCTCTCACCACCTACTTGGGAGCATTGAGTATTATCACTCCTTCCATCTTTGGTAACTCAACAGAAGAGGCATTGTTGCTTGTTTCCTATGCATTTCTTTGTTCCATGAGGCCTCTTAGCTAAGTGTATTTTCCCTTCTGTATATTTTATTTTCATGTGGCTGTACATTTCTAAAGGTATTTTTCATTGTTAAAGCCAATGTCCCGGATAGGGAAAACAATATACATTTCACTATTGATTTCTTCATTTAGGAAATATTCACAAGTTGCCCTCCTGTGCCAGGTGCTGAGGATAGGCAGATAAATGACACTGAGCCTACCCTGCACAGGTTCTCAATGACCCTGTGACACAGGTAAGACACACACTGGGGGAGGGAGGATCAAGTTAATGCTGGTAGAAGGAAGCCCAAGGGGTTGTGGGAGAAGGCAGAGAGGCGGGGATGTCCATCACCTGACTATTTTAGGGGACGTTCAGGGTTCCCAACTTCCTTCCAAAGCGAGTTTGGAAGGCTGAGCAGGACTCAGCCAGACAAAAAGTAGGTGATAATTTCAGGCAGAAGGAATGGCATCTGCTAGGCCCCAGAGGGGGCCAGAGCGTGATACTTAGGGAACCTCCCCCATGCACAACAGGTATGCGGGTTGCTCTCAGGAGAGGTATAATCTGGTTCCTACCACCTTCAGGACAAAGTACACTCATCTTACCAGAGCACTACAGGCCACTTGTGAGAGCACAGGGTATAATAGTCTGAATGACAATACTCAGAGAGCAGCAGGAGGCAGCTACAGGAACAGGAAGAAAGGCACTGTCCAAAAATGGAACACATAAGGGCAGTCAGAGTTCCAAGGTCAGGAGTCAGATGGTCCAGGGGAGAGGCACAGAATCTTAGCAAGTCAGAGCTGATCACCCAGCCTGTTATGCTTCACAGCTGTATGGAGACAAGGACTTGTTGGACTTGTCCATTCTATTGCCCAGCACCTAGAACAGCTCCTAGCATGTAGTGGTCACCTAAATAAGCATTAGATTGAGAATTAATGATGAACGGCCAGCATCTGATGCTGTTATAGTATCATATTACATTGGGGTAGCTAGAAGTCATTCATTAGAAGAACATAGACATCACCAAGGAACTATGAAAGTAACTGATTATTACTTATTATCTACCATGTGCTAGGCAGTATCTGGTTAATGCATGAGCTCATGTGACCCTTCAGGGCAGGCATCATCATTTCCACTGGGTAAAGGAGGACACTGAGGTGGAGAGAAGGTATAGGTCTCTCCCCGGGTCACTCAGTTGGTGGAAGAAGGGACTGGGGCTGAAACTTAGGCCTCTTCTGGGTCTGGGCACTAAACCCACACTCTCTCCCTGAACTCAATGGATACAACAAATCCAAATATTAGCTGCAACTACTGAGCCACTGTTGTCTTATGAAATAAGAAAGATGGTGGCTGGTGACGGCAGGGAATAAAATGGATCATCCATCATTGTTCAGTATTTTCCCGGGTTCTAGAAATTTGATAATTTCCCTCATTGCAGAAACCGGGCTTTATCAATGTTGTAATCTCCAAGTTTTTAGAGAAATCTTTGTCATATATCTTTCTAAATACTCAAGAATAGAGAGAACTAAAGACCAATATCGTTTATAAACATAGATGCAAAAATACTTACCAAAAGAAATGCAAATCAAATTTGGGCAGCATATGAAAAGTAACAGACACCATGACCAAGTGAGATTTATCTCAGGAATGCAGGAGTGGTTCAACATACAAAAATCAATCAATGTAACATACCACACAGTGAACCCAATTGATGTAGAAAAAGCATTTGACAAAATCCAGCATCCTTTCATGATAAAAAATAAATAAATAAACTAAGACCATAAAAAAACTTCCTTAACATAATAAAGGCCATCTATGAAAAACAGCTAACATCATCCTCAATGGTGAAAGACTGAAATTTTTTCCAAGAACAAAATAAGGATGCTTCTTTGCCATATTTACTCAACATGCTACTGGAAGTTCTGGCCAGAGCAACTAGCAAGAAAAGGAAATAAAAGGCATTCAACTTGGAAAGGAAGAGGTAAAATTATCTCTATTTGCAGATGGCATTATCTTTTTTTTAGGGATGGGGTTTCACTCTGTTACACAGGCTACAGTTCAGTGGCACAATGATAGCCCACTGCAGCCTCAAACTCCTGGGCTTAAGCAATCCTTCTGCCTCAGCCTCCCAAGTAGCTGTGACTACAGGCACGTATCACCATGTCCAGCTACAGGTGGCATGATCGTATATGTGCAAAAACCCAAATAATCTCCCCAAAACTGGTAGAACCAATAAACAAATTCATCAAAGTATAAGATACAAAACCAGCACTCAAAAGTTTGTTGCGGGCTGGGCGCAGTGGCTCACGCCTGTAATCCTAAAACTTTGGGAGGCCAAGGTGGAGGACTGCCTGAGCTCAGGAGTTCGAGACCAGCATGGGCAAAATGGTGAAACCTCGTCTCTGCGAAAATACAAAAAAAAACAAACCAAAACAAAAACAAAAACAAAAAACAAACTAGCCGGGCGTGGCAGCATTAGCCTGTAGTCCCAGCTACTCAGGAGGCTGAGGCAGAATAATTGCTTGAACCCTGGAGGCGGAGGTTGCAGTGAGCCGAGATCGTGCCACTGTACTCCAGCCTGGCGACAGAGTGAGACTCCATCTAAAAAAAAAAAAAAAAAAAAAGTTTATTGTGTTTCTGTATACCAGTAATGAACAATGCAAAAATAAAACGAGGAAAATGATTTCATTTATGATAGCATCATAAAGGATAAAATGTTAGGAAAAAATGTAATCAACAATGACATGTACACTGAAAACTATGAAACACTAGTGACAAAAGTTAAAGACCTAAATAAGAAGAAAGATATCTCATCTTATTGCTTAATGGTTGACAGATGTTCTGTCTCGGGTGATGAAAATGTTCTAGAAATAGAGTAATCACAGCAGACTTGCAAATTAGTACTAATCACCCCCTTTACCAGTGAGGAACCTGGGTTCAGGAAGGATAGACAACTTCCCTAAGCACACAGCCCTAGTAATGACAGCTGGTTTTGGCATCAGATCAGAAGGGCGCCAAAGCCCATGCTCTTTCCAGCACTAAACCATTAACGTACATTATATGCTCATAAGTACAGTAGCTACTTTAAGGGCTTTATAAATAATAATTCATTTAATCTGAACAGTAGGTACAATTAGCTCCATTGTACAGAGTAAGAAACTGAAGAACTTGGGCTTAAGTAATCCTCCCGTGACTCCCACATCTAGGAGTCATGGGAAGGATTCAATCCCAAACAATCTAACCATAGGTCCGTACTCAAGTCACTCAGCAGCATTGCTTCTCCCAGGATGTTTGCAATCTGGCTGGAGCAACACTTACTTCATAAGTACAGAAACAATAGAGAAAAAAGCAAAGGATATAGTCAAACATCAAACTATGTACCACCCAGGTCACAAGAAGGAGAGGACAAGAGCATTGAAAGAGAAAGGGAAAATTTGCTGCAGAAGAAACTTTCAGTTAACCCCCGAGAGGGAAGAGCATGGCTTTCTTTATCCTGTTGATGTGATGAATAATATTAATCGCTTTTCAGATATTGAAGCAGCCTTGCATACCTGGGACATATCCCACTTGGTTGTGATGCATAATTATTTTCCTATGTTGCTTGATTTATTTGCGAATATTTTGTTGAGGATCTTTACACCCGTGTTCATGAGAGTTACTGGTCTGTAGTTTCTTGTAATGTCCTCATTTGGTTTTGGTATTAGGGCCATGCCGGTCTCATAGAATGAGTTAGGAAGTATTCCCTTTGCTTCTATCTTCTGGAAGAGATTGTGGAAAAGAGAATAGCTTTCTACCCAGAAATAAATGGAGTGTTTATAACAAAATGTTTACTGAGTGAGGAAGCCCTGGTATGGAATCCTAGCTTTGCCGCTTGGTGGCACGAATGAACATTTCTTATACTCAGTTTCCTCAACCATTAGAAAGGGATGATCTCTACTCTATCAGGGGATATGGTACGGATTACAGGAAATGATTTCTGCAAATCCTGCAGCACAGGCCCTGGCACAGAGTAGGTGTTCACCAAACATGAGGTTTCTGGAGCTTCATCCCCTCCACACGCCCCAGCCCATCTCAGGTTGCAGCCTCAGCATGCATGGGGTACCATTATTCCATCTTCTCTCTCTCACCCAGCCCTGAGCTGTTTTCAGGGATTAGCTGCCAAGCTGGCAGGATGTAGGCCACACCCCTGTCCCTGGGAGGCAGAGCTCTGCCATTAGTCTCCCAAAAGTCCAGCAATTAATTTACTGAGCTGAGTTCCTTCCACAAGCCAGCCCATTGCCATAGTAACCAGCATTCCCATTCAGAGACCCAGAGGAGGGAGGAGGAAGAACACTGAGCAGAAAGCAATTTAGAGAGAGAATGAGATTCGGCAGATTGCTAGGGCAGCCTGGGCAGAGTTCGAGCTCTGTCTGAGTCAGAGGGTCTGGCCTCTACCCATTGAGGTGGGGGCTGGGGGAATGAGGCACTGCTGATGTGTTGCTGGGGTGATGGGCAATGCTCTGCGCAGGAATCTGGTTGGGACATAAACGCATAGTATGTCTGTGTCCAGACCACTGAACTGTGTCCTTCTATCACACACCCAGCTCGGAACCACTGGCACAGTCCTGCTGAGCTGTCTGTGATGCAAACTGCACTTGCTGATCAGAGAGGGGAAGATAGAATCAGGCGGCTTCTGTCTTAAGAGGGCTTCCTGGGAGCCCAACCAAGCTTGCCTGCATCCTGGATTTGAAACTCAACTCTGTGGAGCTTGGAGCAAGTCCTCTTCAGTCAACAAATACAGACTGAGTACTTTCTACACGCCAGACCAGGCACTGTCACAGGTGTCTGACGACTCTTGGGGCAGCTAGCATAATGACTAAGCTTTTCAATCAGCATCCCTGTGTTCAAATTCCAATTATGCTGCTTACTAGCTGTGCAAACTAGGGGAATTCGCTTAACCACTCTGGACGTCAACTCTTTGATGTATGAAGTGGGGATTCAGATAGTTATCTCACAGGTTTTTTTTTTTGGAGGGGGTTAATTAAATGAGTTACTATATATAAAAAGCCTAAAATACACCTGGACATAGATGGTGCTGAAGCCACACTACTTTTATTACTTTCCGATCCTTAGGTTCCTCAACTATAAAATGGGAACAATATCCCCTACTTCAGCGATCTGTGAAAGAGATTACATGAGACAATGGATGTGATAATTTTTATAAAGTAAAAGGTTTCCATTACTGTAATTGGCTATCAAGGGGAGATGCGTTCACCTGAGCATTTCAGAGAACTCGGTTGATGTTGACTGTATAGGGGTACCGTGTATTTCATTGTTTTAGTCTCTAATTCAATCATGCCCTAAATGCATGGTAGGCATTTTACATTACACAGTGTCCAAGGAGCTTGCAGCCTAATGGTGGAGACAGACAAGGAAGTAAATGCTTATATTTCCATATGGTCAGTGGACATGGTGTCATGGGAGCTGAGTGGACAAGTACCTATCCTGGGCCTGGGAGGTCAGGGAAGGCTTCCTGGAGGAGGTGATGCTGAGCTGAGTCTGGAAAGATGAGTGGGAAGTAGGCAAAAGGACAAGGGCTGTCTTCACCAGGAATAGCCCACCTCCCATCCATTATTACTCATAGAATGAGCCAAGGAGCACAGTGGTTTGGAGGAAAAGATGCAGAAAACAACGAAAGTTCAGGCTGGAGCAGAAGGTAGGAATTCATGGGGAGGAAGGCATTCAAGTGTAAGGAAAGAACATTAATAAGAAAGCCTAGAGACTTGTGCAGTGACCCAGAGAAAAGGTTCAGACATGCTTGGATAGCCCCTGGAGCCAGTGGATGTTTACATGTATGCGAGTGGCATATACCAATGTGATTTAGGAAACTCTGTTGACAAGGATGGACTAAAGAGACCAATGAGGAGTTCTAGTGCAACGATTCAAACAGAAATCCCAACAACCTTCCATAACATATCCATGGGCAAAGTGGTCCAGCTGCAGATTCTATGACACTGGTGACTGGCAGGGAGCAGGAGATTGAGGGAGAAGAACATCTGGAAGCAAGCCCAGATTTCCAGTTTGAGCATCAGGGAGCCAGTCAGTGAGGGGACTGGATGAAGAGTGCAGGCTGGAAATACTGAGGTAAATTTGAGGTACCTGTAAAACAGTCAGAAGGAGAGCTCAAAGGCAGATGGACACTTGAGTCTATGGCTCAGAAGAGAAACTGGAGCTGGAGATACTCCTGGAAAAGTACAGAAGGAGTAGAAAACAGAGCTTTCGGTGGTATCAGTGTTTAGGTGAGTCAGAGGAGGGAGAGGAGCCCCATATGTCCCATCTCTGACCTTAGTGTCAGCTTCACTTTCAATTACTACACTTTGTAATGTAAGTGAGCATGCTACAGTACTTCTGTATCTTCAATTTTCTTCCCCGATCCAATATTTTCCTGTGACTTTTATGGTAAAGAGTATTGTATGGTGTATTTATACCTTAAAAAACAAACAAACACACAAAAAACCTGGTTAGTTTGGTGTAGTGGTACACACCTGTAGTCCCAGCTACTCAGGAGGTAGAGGCAAAAGGACTGCTTGAACCCGGGAAATTGAAGCTGCAGTGAGCTATGAACACACCACTGCACTCTAGCCTGGGTGATAGAGCAAGAACCTGTCTCTTAAAAAAAAACCTGTATTTTTCTGGGGTGGTATCAGCAAGGCCCAGCCAGGAGCTGAACGTCTATCCTCACCTAGGCCATCTTACTATACCTAAATGAGGTGACTGTTTACCAAACAATAAAATTAAATAGAATCCAGAGTTTATCAGAATAATGGCCAGTGTTGAGGATACAACTGAAAGTAACTCATTACACTAAGAACCAGGGTAATTACAGCTTGAATGAGAAAATTCAATCAACTGATTCCAATGCTGAAATAACCCAAATTTTCTCACAAATATTTTTAAAGCAGAAGTCATAGAAATGCTTGAAAAAACCATAACAAACACTCTTGAAACATGAAAAAATAGAAACTCTCAGCAAAAAAAAATAGGAGATGTAAAACAGACACAAAGAGTAATTTAAGAGCTAAAAAAAATTACAATAACAACATTTAGAAAACATACAGCAGAGGCCTAAAACTAGACTGGAAATGAGACAACTGACTAAAAAAATCAGCAAACTGAAACAACAGACCAATAGAATTTACCCAATCTGAGCAACGGCAAGAAAACAGACTGGAAAAAAAATGAGCAGAGCCCCAGGAATCTATAAACAATAACAATGTACATAACTTTCATATCACAGCAATCCAGGGAGAGAAGAGTATGGAGCTCAAAAACATCAAAGAAATAATGGATGATAAATTCTCAAACTGGCTGAGATCCTAGAAGTTGTCGATCCTATTTATCCCCAAACAGAATAAACCCAAAGAAATTTATGCTCAAATACATCATAATCAAACTTCTGACAACCAAATAAAGACAAGTAAAAAATATTGAAAGAATCTAGAGAGAAATGACACATTGCCTATGGTGGAAACACAAATGACAGCCAATTTCTTACTTGAAACCAAGAAACCAGGGGCAAATGGCACAACATTCTTCAAGCGCTGAAAGAGAACTGTCAACCCACAATCTTCTATCCAGGAAAAATATCCCTCAGGGATAAAGGGAAAGCAAAGACCAACTTAGTGAAATGGGTCCCTAAGAGTAAAGACTACACCGAGGCCCCTGAAGACAAGCTTTGTTCCCGTTGCTCAGCTAACTGCCTATATAGAACATATGTTCTATAGCCCTATCAGTTCTCCCACCCCGGTACACCTCAGGTCTGCCAATACCTCCCCTTCTCCACTCATGCTGGTGGAGAGGGAGCCTCCTTTCTCCCTTGCCTGGAGCACAGCAACAACCTCCTAACTGGTCTCCTTCCTTGCTCTCTTATTTCCCTCTACACTAGATTCCCTACAAGGAAGCAGCATCATCTTTAAGAAAACAAAAATACAAAAAAACCCTAATACTTAGTCACAGATTATTTCCATTTTTTCTCATTTCTTTCTTCACCCAGCTACAGGTACAGCTTCAGTCACATGCTGCAGATGCAAGGATGTATTAGAAATGTGACTGCTGGGCCGGGCGCGGTGGCTCAAGCCTGTAATCCCAACACTTTGGGAGGCCGAGACGGGCGGATCACGAGGTCAGGAGATCGAGACCATCCTGGCCAACACGGTGAAACCCCGTCTCTACTAAAAATACAAAAAATTAGCCGGGCATGGAGGCGGCGCCTGTAGTCCCAGCTACTCGGGAGGCTGAGGCAGGAGAATGGCGTGAACCCGGGAGGCGGAGCTTGCAGTGAGCCGAGATTG
The DNA here is from genome assembly GCF_003255815.1 of Theropithecus gelada. NCBI lineage: Eukaryota > Metazoa > Chordata > Mammalia > Primates > Cercopithecidae > Theropithecus > Theropithecus gelada. The sequence goes on from NC_037676.1 coordinate 141,104,159, forward strand.
CGCCATTGCACTCCAGCCTGGGCGACAGAGCCAGACTCCATCTCAAAAAAAAAAAAAAAAAAAAGAAATGTGACCTGCTCACATCAATCCCATATGTTACTCCTTATTCTAACACCACTCCTGCTGCTTTCTCTCCTCTTCTTCCTCTTCCCCCTCATCTTCATTCTCCCCTTTCTCCTTTTTCTATCCTCCCTCTTTTTATCCTTCATTTATTTTTGTCCATTGTATTGTCCAATCACAATGTAAGTCCTGTAAGTGCCAAAACCATGCCCTGCCACCTTTCACCATGTCAGACATGAATACAGAGAGTATATTCACTCAGAGCCAGTTTATGGATAACAAAGGTTGAGAAAATCCTAGCACCTTTAAATGGGGACATGAGGCAGAAAATAAGAAGATCTGGTTTAGCCAAGAAAATCCAGGGATAGGGAGACACAATACACTCAAGGGTTCAGTCAGTGCTGTCTGGTTAATAGATTCTCGTGTTATTATGCTGGTTGGTATTTTGAACTTGTGTGCATTAATATGTCTTTTTATATTTTATTATATAAAATAATATATAATATTTTTTTTGAGATGGAGTCTCACTCTATTGGCCAGGCTGGAGTGCAGTGGGGCAATCTCAGTTCACTGCAGCCTCTGCCTCTCGGGTTCAAGCAGTTCTCCTGCCTCAGCCTCCTGAGTAGCTGGGATTACAGGCATGCACCACTGTGTCCAGCTAATTGTTGTATTTTTAGTAAAGATGGGGTTTCACCATGTTGGCCAGGCTGGTCTTGAACTCCTGACCTCAGGTGATCCACCTACCTCAGCCTCCCAAAGTGCTAGGATTATAAGCGTGAGCCACTGGGTCATAAGTTTCTTGATGAGCAAAGTGGTCTTACCTATCACGATCCCTGACACTTAACCGTTGGCACAAAGTTGTTGCTCAATAAATATTTGTTGAACGAGTAAATAAATAAAAATGGCAGCTGATCCAGTTGACTGTAGGGTACCAGATATGGCAAAGGTATGATGACGCAGATGATATAAATAGCAGCCAGGACTGTACTGGCTGTTTCTATGGCATTGCTTTATTTGTTCACAAGAGGCTAGCAAAGCAGTTATTACAGCTGAGTAACCTCATGTTCTGGGCAGTGAAAAAACGTGCTGAAGACTATACCACCTGGAAGGGGTAGAATAGGGATTTAGTCCCAGGCCATTATGATCCTAGATTCTGTGTCTTTTCATTTAACTGGAAGGCTTGATCTCTGTCACTCTATAGAATGGCAGTGCTTGATCAGGTAACTGGCAGGTGCAGAGATTAAAAAAAAAAAAGAGCTCTGGCCATCAGGAGTGTTTGGTCCTTCTAACGAGCAACAGCAACTATTCAGTCCTTGCCGCCTGTCCACTCAGACATCCCAATGATTTCAATGGAATTGGCTTCAGCCCTACACTGCCAACTTGCAGATGGACTCAGATGATTGGAGGAGGAGATGGAAAAAGTGAGACATGTTTTCCAGACCTCCTTCTTTATGCTACAGAATTCAAAAATATTATCAGTCATATTTTTTATTTTTATCACTTCCCTAAGAAGAGGCTGCATGCCACTTCTGTTTCTCTCCCAGCTGCTAGAAACTGTAAATGATACAGAAGCATATCTGTCTATTCTTGAGACAATGAAGATGTCTTAAACCTGGGCTCCAAGTGACTTGAATGGTCACTTTCATTCTAAAGCCATTGCCCACTTCTTCACTATGCTTTGTGGTCTTTAGAGTCATTGATCAATTACTTCAACAAGGATTTGCTGAGTCCCAGACTGTGTACCAGGCATTGTCTTAATCACCAGATGTGGCAGTGTTCCTGCCTCCATCCAGCTTACTTTCTAGAGAGAGTAGGGAGAAAGTAAACAAAGTAACAAATAAATAAAGGAGATGGTTTTAGAGAGTAATAGTTGATTTGAACACAAAAAAACAGGGTCATGTGATAGAAGGTGACTTGCGTAGGGCATTTTTTATACTCTGTAAAAGGAAAGACTCCTCGATATATCACTGATGAGATTTTGTTGTTTTATAATATTATATTATAATATAATATAATATTATAAAACAACATAAATTTTATAATATTTATAATATTTATAATATTTTAAATATATACAAATAATATTTATAATATTTTATAATATTCTTTGGCTACTCATCTGTCCAGCATCTTATTAGCCATAACACTGTGATCATTGTTTGGAAATACGTCCTATGGAAAAGCATTTACTTCACAGCTAGCGTGCTCACAGATTTGAAAGAAATTTCATTAAAAGCACCATTGCTTTCCAAAAAAAAAGGAAAGACTCATCTTAGTTGGGGACACTTGAACTGAGATCTGATTAATGGGATGGAGCGTTTTGGAAAGGGGAATGGGGTGAGGAGTGAAAAGCCTCCAGCAGTTGTTGAATCCCTGCCACCAACAGCCTCGGACGTGGCCCCCAGCCTCAGATTCACTCATTACTGGCAGGTTTTTTTTTTTTGTTTTTTTTTTTTTTTTTTTTTTTGTTTTTTGAGACAGTCTCTTGCTCTATCCCCTAGGCGAGAGTGCAGTGGCGCAATCTCAGGTCACTGCAATCTCCGCCTTTTGGGTTGATTTTCATACCTCAGCCTCCCGAATAGCTGGGATGACAGGCGCCTACCACCACACCCAGCTAATTTATGTATTTTCAGTAGAGATAGGGTTTCGCTATGTTGGCCAGGTTGGTCTCAAACTCCTGACCTCAGGTGATCCGCCCGCCTCGGCCTCCCAAAGTGCTGGGATTACAGGCGTGCGCCACTGTACCTAGCCTGGGAGGGATTTTTTTTTTTTTTTTTTTTTTTTGGCAAGTGTCCCACTCCTGTTGCCCAGGCTGGAGTGCAGTGGTGTGATCACAGCTCACTGCAGCCTCTACCTCCCAGGCTCAGGTGATCCTCCCACTTCAGCCTCCCACGTAGCTGAGACTACAGGTGCATACCACCATGCCCAGCTAATTTTTGTATTTTTTGTAGAGACAGGGTTTCACCATGTTGCCTAGGCTGGTCTCGAATTCCTGGGTTCAGGCAATCTGCCTGCCTCAGCCTCCCAAAGTGCTGGGATTGCAGGCATGAGCCACCATGCCTGGCCTTTACTGGGACTGTCCTATACATCCTCACAAGACCCAAATGAGGTGCCTAACACATAAATATGATCGTTAGACTCATGGACAAACCCTGCTGCATCCCTCGTCACCTTTGGATAAAGTCCAAGTGCTCACTGCAGACCTTCATGGGCTGGCTTGCACTTACCTCTCCGGTGTCACCTGACTACATGTCTGCTTGCACCTATGTGAATGAAGGAGAAGACAATAGGGATAGGGGCTGTGCTGGGGAAGGAGGGGCTATCTGCACTCCCCTGCTTCCCTGAGACATGGTGAGCGGGCTCCCCATGAGTCAAATGGACATCACAGGAGGAGGTGAGGCTTGAGTTACTGGGTTGGTGCCCAGCAGAGATAACTGCACAAATAGGAGACTCCAGCTGTAAGACACTGTGAAGGTTGCTGTAGGCGCAGGGGAGGAAGGGGCATGGGGGAGTTCCCACCGGATGAGACCTCCCAAGTTGGGAGAGGTGAGGCGCTCCATGAGAGAGGCACCACGTGGATGCCCGAAACACAATGAAGCTTTCGTGGCAAACGTGGCCAGAGGAGCTACTACCATGACCATCAAAGCAGAGGCCACTACCCCTCTCCTTTCCCTTTATCCTTACCCCAACCCTCCAGAGAAAGAGAGAGGAAGAGAGAAAAGGCCCCAGCCAGGTCCTTCAGGACAATGGCTTAGCATTAGCATTGGCTATGATGCGAGGGCAGAGAACTTCACTGTGATGAAGGCCTGCACTTTTATACTAGAACTGACTGGGCTGGTCTCTGTTATGCCTGAAAGTGGACAGGAAGTTGTGGGATGGGGTCAAGGCTTGTGAAGACACAGGACAGGAGGCTTTGACCAAACATGGTTGGTCTCAGAGATCATAGAAACACGAAGTTTTTATAGTCATCCACCCCTGGTTGCTCAAAGGTGGTTACTTTAGTCCTAATACCACTAATCACCCATAGATCAGACTGGCAGGCCTAACACGTGAGTAAGAAAAATGCTCCCTTCCTATTGCGAATTGTCTCAAGGTCTATAGCCATCCTCATATGAATGGATTTATCCAGGAATTAACTTATGAATTATTGAGCATCAACCCCACAGCAAATGTGGAGCAGGGACATGTGTCTACTCAGTCACATGGGATCCCCACCATAGCCTGATGTGCGAGTTACTGTCCCTTTCACAGACTGAAACCCTGAGGCCAGGACATTGCTCCAGGTCACGTGGCTATTAAATGAACGAGGCTGGATTCACATTCTGGGCCACTCGACCCCAGGATCACCAGCAGCTTCCTGAAGGAAATAGAGATAACCATGGAAAGGGACAGTTCAGGGCAGACTGGGGGGCCTTCAGTGTTGTGGTTTGAGTTTTATGCTTGGGGTAACATGTCGCAAACATGCTCATACATTTTAAATCATATGTTGCATCCCATAAAGGTCTAATGGGCTTTAAGCAGAGTTGGAGAGAAGAGCGGGCACCTCAACCTGTTGTGCAGAACAGAAACAGCATCTGGAGGCCATTTTCACCTGGCACCCCTGCTTGGCTCCTGACACCAGTGACTATTTTCTACCTGGGCCCACAATTGCTTTTGTCTTCCAAGCCTCCCTCCTTCAGAAAGCACAGCCAGTCTTTTGCTTTCAGTAAAAACCTCTCTCCTCCTATCAGTTGATGGGGTTCATGGAAGTGCACCCTGCTTTTTCAGCTAGGAGGTAGCAGGGGACCAGAATGAGCTGGCTTGGGCCCCACATCCCCCTGAACGCTGGAATTTGACAAGAGCCAAGCATCCCCAGGCCCTCTGCTAGAGTTTCTGGGTAAAGAGGCATACGTCGGCTGGAGCTGCTGAGTTTGGGGGGCCGACGGCCACGTGTCAGCGTGTGGGGGATCTTGATGCAGACTGGATGCTGAGAACAAGACAAGATGCATCCCTAGAGCCCCTGCACCCAGCTTTGTCCAAAGTCCAGACGTGCCCAGAGCTACTGTATTGCATGAGACACATATTTCCCTACTCCAGCTTTTTAAGTTTAAGCGAATTTGAGCTGGAGTTCTTCCACTCCAAAACCACAGACAGGCACCTGTTGCTCTTAGTAGGACCCAGCAGACACTGCCACCTCATCGCGGAGCTCACACGGGGAGTCCCTGCTTCTTAAACTGCTTTCTGGGCTCTATATCTTTTTTTCTCTTCCTCTCCTTTCATCTTTGATTGACAACTCAGTTTAGATATGCTTTTCCAGAATTACCCCATTCAACTTCCCTCTCCGAGGGCCAACTTCCAAAAACAATCCAGAGACCCCCCCACACACACCCTTACCACCGTTCCCACCCAACCTCTGCAGCCTCCCTGGGTCTATGGGGTTGAAGAGGCGGCACAGACGGCAGGACGCATATGGGAGGATAGGACAGCCCTTCTCAGCCTCCCCTCAGCCTGCCCTGCCCATCAGTATAAGCAAACCTTAACCACTCTCTATTGTTTGATTCATTTCTTCAAACGTGGTAGAGCTGTAATAACCCCATTTTTATTTCTTTCACGTTTTCAGTATTGAATTATTCCCAATTTTTTTCTCTCCCCCCGCCAGCCCCCCACTGAGTACACTGTCTCCATTCATTTCACAAGAGATTGTCTCAGATTACAGAGTCTTGAGGACACAGAAAGATATTTCTGTTTAATTTATTTTGAGCAGCGTCTGGTCTGGTGAAGCAATATGTATAAATAGTGCTCCAGCATCCACACTGAGTTTGGAGGTGCCATCCCAGCAGGCTCCCCTTTTTCTGGGAGACAATAATGAGAAGCCACATGCAGTGCCTCCCCTTTGAGATGTGAGATGGCACAGCGGGAGGGCCATGGGCCATGAGACCCATAGACTTGAGCCTGGTGTCTGTCTCCACCACTCTCCAGCCACGTGGCCTCAGCTAGTATCTCTAAGCCTCGGTTGCCTCATCTGTAAAAAGGGGATACTAATCTACTTCATCAGTTGCTGAGTCCCCAGTCAACAGCAGCATTAAAACATATATATCAATGGATGGATGGATGGATGGATGGACAGACAGAGAGACAACTAGATTAGATACATGACAAACTGTAAGCACTTAATTTAAAAAAAAAAAAGCTGTCATTACCAAATAATCTTTTTCAGTGCTTCCTTCACACTGACGACACTTTTTGCACCACCATATAAATTCCACTCAGAAAACTCTATCAGAGGGAGTGATCTACCCCAATCACCTCCATTAGCCCATGCTCGAATCCCCTCTAGATACCTCCTATACACCCATTTAAACTTGGATATCTCCAGGGACCAGAAACTCACCACTTTCCAAGATGGTAAGTGCATCTCAGAATTCTAAAGTGTTGGAACTTCCGAGATGCTGGCTGTCTTAGCTGAAGGAAAGGCCAGTGGCTGAGCTCAGACTGGGCCCTAGGTCCCCTGTCCCAGTTTAGAGCTCTGTTCCATACCAGGAAACCTCAGGCAACCAGGCTGTTTAGAGCTCCTACTTTAAGAGACCCTGCAGTCCCTAAGCCAAGCTCCCATTTGTGCCCCTGGGGGACACACTCCACACAGCCTCTGAGGAGTTTCCATTCTGAGAGTGAGACCCCTCCCTCTGTGCCAGATTATAAATTCCCCTTTACTGCACTCTGTGAACTTGCAAAGGACCTCACTCACCCTAAACATCCATGTTATTGGACAAGACAGGTTCATTCATGTTCTATCCCAGCTTAAAGCCTCCTCTTGGCCCCTCTAGGCCTTTTATTAACCTGATCCCTCACCTCACATTTCACCTCATGAACCTTATTCTTCAACCTCAAAGACTCTGCTCCCTTCCTCGAACACCTGCATTTTATTTTCCTAACTCCTGACATTGTCTGTGTCGTTACCTTAGAGAGAATTTATTTTTCTTGCCAGGCAGACTCCTATTCATCCTTCAAAACCCAGTTTATGTGCCTTCTCCTCAGTGAAGACTTCCCTGATTTCCCAGGCAGGGAGTGTTCCACTATGTTCCTTAGAGGCTCCCACAGACTCATGGATTTTAGCACTCTACAAGTAATATTAAAATTACCTACATATTGGTCTGTCTTCTCAACTGAGCTGCTTAAACCTAAACATTATATATCTAGTCTCTCTTCCTCTGTGCCTGGAACAGTGATGGGCACAGAGCAGTATCATGTATCAGTGTAACACAGAGAAACAAATACATGAGTTAAGTGTCTAAACTGGGTATTCAATGGGATATTTAACTTAGTAAGAGGGAGCTCTTTCTTATATTTTTTAATTGAAACTTTTACTTCCTGAGAAGATAGAAAACATGTGGACTGACACAAAACTGACTTTCTTTTTCTTTTTTCTTTTGAGACAGAGTCTGGCTCTGTCACCCAGGCTGGAGTACAATGGTATAATCTCAGCTCACTGTAACCTCTACCTCCTGGATTCAAGCAATTCTCTTGCCTCAGCCTCCCAAGTAGCTGGGATTACAGGAACCCGCCACCACACCCAGTTAATTTTTGTATTTTTAGTAGAGACAGGGTTTTGCCATGTTGGCCAGGCTGGTCTCAAACTCCTGACCTCAAGCGATCCTTCTGCCTCGGCCTCCCAAAGTGCTGGGACTACAGGCGTGAGCCACCACTCCCGGGCAAGACTGACTTTCTTTGACTAATCAACAACGACGTTTCTTTTCTTCCAAGAAATGGCCTAGATGCTACCAGGACCCTGCCACTCTGGATAAGAGCACACAGAGGTGAGGTGTGTATCAGGAAGGGGCCAGGAATGGAGGCTTTGTGGGATATTCTCTTCCTAGGAAATTGACTCACAAATATGCCCAACACAGAGGGACCAAAAGAGATTTCTCAGCCATCACAGTGTGCGGCTCTCCAGCTCTTTTCCTAGAGGAGCCTGTGGCTTTGGCTCCACTGTGGTGGGGCTTCAGGACAAAAGCTGAACAGGAGCTTCCAGGATTATTCCCCTACAAGGGCAGCTTGTGGGAGGGAGCTCTGCTTATTACCCTTGTGCTGTGCAGTGTCTAGCAAATTCAGGCTTTTAAATAGTGTGAGCATTTATTGGTGGGAGAATTCAGCAGGAAGGGTACAAGAAAAGCCTCTTGAAAGGTTCTGTCTGAGCAAAGGACTACTGCAATCCCACCTTCTTTCCCCTTGATCTGAAAAACCATCCAGGAATGGCTGATCAAACTTGTTGATGCAAATTAATCCACTAACTCACTCATTCATACATTTATCCTATCACGTATTTACTTTCTCATTCATTCTTTCCGTAATCTGCTCACTTGCCCATTGTGTTAGCCCACTGTCTTAAGACAGAAGCACTGAAAATGATTCTGTTTTAATCATACAGACTGGGTAATTTATTAAAAGAAGGGATGCATTTGCCTCACAGTTCTACAGGCTGGGAAATCCCAGCGCATGGTGCACTGCCAGGGTTACCCCACAGCAGAAGGCAGAAGCAAGCATGTAAAACAGAGAGAGAGGACCCAGAGGCCAAATTCACCTTTTAAGAACCCACTCTCACAAGAACTAACCTGTTCCTACAACAGCAATAGTAGACCTTCCATGAGGGGTCTGCCCTCATGACCTAATCACCTCTTGTTAGGCCGCATCTCCCAACACTGCTGCATTGGGGATGAAGTTCCCAACACAGGAACTCGCAGGAGACACACTCAAATCGCAACACCTGTCCGTCCACGCAGACATTTCTTTCTGCTCTCCCTCCCTTCCCCCTCCCCCACACAAAGGCTCATTCATGCCACAAACAATGGGGACCACAGCCCTACTTCCCAATGGGTCTGCAGCAAGCATGAAACCAGGCGAAACAAAATGCGACAGTTCAACCTTTCAGTCATTTATGCAGCACCTCCTAAAAGCCAGACACTGTGCTAGGTACCCATGTTTTTAAATATTCGTTGGCTATTGTTCCCACACTGTTCAAATGCTGGATTTTGATTAATGTAGATGTTTGGATATACATCGGTTGTGAAAGAATATTAGCCAGAATGTTACTACTGGTTAAGTTGGGGGATAAGAACTCAGGAGAGTTGCAGATACTGTTGAACTTGTAAAAACATGCTTTTGTTACTTTTTAAATTTAAAACATTCTAACAAGAAATAACAAAGAAAAAACTGTCCAAATAGTACATCTGCTTTCTCATATGAATTATGTACATTTATCTTATTCACTTATGGCAGTTTGTAATTTTTGTTTAAGAGCATGGGCTCTGTACCAAGACTTGGGTTTAAATCCCAGTTCTGCCATTTACTAGCTAAGGGACCAAATGTTCCTAAGCCTCAATGTGTCCATCTGTAAAGGGGGTAACAGCATAGTTAATTCACAGGAGGAAAGGATCTATGTGATAATATCTCACATACCGCCTGGCACCAACTGGCACTCAGTCTCACATGGGGTTGGGGGCATATTATTTTTGCTTTTACAGAGCTCAAAATCTATCATAGGAAAAAAGATATAATGTATTCTAAGTACCCCAAAAAAGATGGAATAAGGTCAGACAGATGGCAATGGCAGAAAGAGCGCTTTCATTTGAATAAGAGGAAGAATTTTAAACCAGATATCCAACAAAGCACTGGAGGTTGCCTTGGGAGGTAGCAATCCCTCTGCCCCTGGAGGTGGGCAAGAAGAAGGTGGGCAAGAACCTGGGAGAAAGGTAATAGGATCCAGTCACCAGATGAGGAAGCTGGACAGGCTGCCTGTGATAGACGTCCTGCAGCCTGCAGATGTAAAGGGCCTAGCATAGTCATAATCATTCGGCAAAATTATATGTGATCATCCTTAATGCAAAATCACAATGAAGCTCGTGGCTGTTTTATTTGTACTTGTGTTCTATTTTGTTGTATTATAGTAATAACACTTAACATGAGATCTACTCTCCTAATAAAGTTTACAACAAAACATTGCTATGTATTGGCACAATGTTATAGAGCAGACCTCCAGAACTTATTCCTCTTGCATAAGTGAAGTTTTATGCCTAATTTTTAAAATGACATTTTATTTTTTCCTCATTTATACTTGTGGCTGACTTGCCTTTTTTTTTTTTTTTTTTTTTTTTTTCTGTCTTTATAGCATCAAGAGCAGAATGTGCCCCTGACAACTCAGCCACGGGGCAGGTGAGGCCAGCTCCAATTGGCCTGGACCTACCAGTGTGCAGTTAAAGGAAAAGCTTCTCCTTAGGATACAGTTTCAACCAAGAGATGGTATCAATTATGATTTTTTAGAAAAATTTTACTATAAGCCAAACTTAAAAAAAAAAAATTAAGATACCCTAATCTCTATCAGAACACAACCAGGGTTAACTAGTAGTGAGCTTCCAGTAACTGGGAGTGTATAAGTTAAGGCAAGTGGACAGCAGGAGGGAGCTGGCATGGCTGAGTTTGTCCCAGGAGGCCTCTGAGCTGCTTCCAGCAGGGCATCTTCACAACCACAATGGGCTGGCAGGGCCACCCTCAAACACTCTCTGGGTATCTGCCAGGACTTCCCTTTGCTTGTGCCAGGATGTTAGCCCTGCTTTCAGCCTCTCATGAGTGCTCCTAATAACTAATAACTCCTGAGAACCATCAAAATGCCGATGCCCTCTGACCCAGAAATCCTATTCCTTAAGAATAATCTGAGATACATCATTGCCCAATGGGGGAAATATTGTACACAAACAAAAATGCTCACCACAGCGGCAGGAAGGGACTGGTTCACCTATCATGGTCCATCCGCTTGCAGGAATGTGAAGAAGCAACACAAAATGAAACTCGGTAACACCACAAAGCAAGGGGCTGACTTTACTCAATAAGAAAGCTGAGGAATGGTCATGTCATATGATTTATTCATTCAATTATTCATTCATGTAGCCACTTATTCACTCACTCATTGATTCAATGAACCTCATGCTGGCCTCAGGCAAAGTGCAAAGAGATATCAGTCTGGTCACCTGGCCTTGGGCTGGATGTCTCGGACACCAACTCTTCCCTTCAACACACACACCCACACAGACACACATATGCACAGACACACACGTACACACAGAACCACAGGGGCACACACAAATGCTGGATCCTAGGTGGGAAGAGTGACAGGTCAATCCCTCCGTGTCCTGGTACCTCATGAGACCTATGTTTGAGACTCAGTTCTGTCTCAAAATGCAGATCTGGCAGGTCATTCCCACTTTCCAGAACTCTCTGTTCCCTGGTCTGCGAAATAGGAGAATGACACTTTTCCCATCTTACTAGGGCTTGGTCTTCCTCGATTTTGCAGTTATCTTTTTCTGGTAACCTGATAAATACGTCTTGAATTCTTGAATAGGGGGTTGGCTAAAAAAAATCCTCAGGGAACTTTCCTACCCTAAAACATTCCTGTGGGCCTTTCTCATTTTCTGGTCTTCTTCGGAAGGCCTGCGTCATTCCCAGCATGTGCGAAAAGGCCTCTGTTGAAACAAAAATGAGCTTTGAATCCCACTTCCTCTTTATTCCCTCTGCCTATTCCCAGGTAAATCATTCAAACTCTGATCTTTCATTTCCTTGTTTCTAAAACTGAGATATGAATGACACACACCTAGTCCATGGTCCTGGCCCATAGTAACCACACCACCTGTGTTGACCTCTATCAAAAACATCATAAGCACCTTCAAAGGAAGAGAGGGATGCAGGAGGCAACTAGCAGACTCTTAAGGCTGGAAGGGAGGCATTTGGTAATTGCAGTATCTCAAGCTAGGAAGGACCTTAAAAGCTTACCTAGCTCAAGCATTCCTTACAACTGATCTAAACCTGTTTGGATCTGTTTGGATCTGTTTGGATGCCTCCTGTAGTGGGGGACTCACTCCCTAATGAACCACTCCCTCTTGTCTTTGGAAAGGTCTTCCAACTGAACTGGAATCCAACATCCAGTGAAGCTCCTCCACTCATCCTTTTAGCTGGACCCTCTGCGGACCGAGACAGCAGACCAGCTGCCTCTTCTACAGGGCAGCCCTCCAAATGGCTGAGGCCACTGTCTTCTCTGCACTAGAAGACCTTCCTATGGTAGTATCCTTCCACATAGGCTATGACTTCTATTCCCAGGAAATCCTGATTTGTCTCCTCTAAATGCACTTTCACTTATCTGTGACTCTCCTACAATGAAATCAGAGAGAGATAACCTTGATCTTCTAGCTCAGAGCAAGCAAGCTCCCAGGTCTTCAGAGGCCCTACAGGTCACACAGATGACAGTGGATGACCAGTGGGCACATGCCTTGTCTAAAGTGGGTGGCTAATCCTCATCCCAGTCACTGACAGCCTTGCAGGGATTCAAGCCAAAAGAGAAGCCAGAGACTAAGATTTGTAACATGGAATCTCCTGATCATTTTATGTTGGCAACAACTGAAACCACACACAAAGTCTTAAAACTGTCTGTGGACTGCATCCGTCTAGGGGCCATTTATTTAATCATTTTATAGGTACAAAACCTTTTGTGAATTGGATGAAAGTTTGACGAAACCACAGAAAAACCAGACACAAACTTCTGCTCCAAACATTTGAAAGGATGCACGGATCCCTGGGAGCCACTCCTGGATCCCAGGAAAGAATATCCTCATTGGATGCAACATCTTGTCTAATAAGACAGGCCCAACAATATCAAAGTGACCATTTCCTGCAGTTGTGCAGTGCCTCAATAGCACAGCAACAAGGAAATCTAGAATGAGGTGGGGGTGCTTCCTGCTGAAGCTTCCCAGGTTTGTGAAACAGAAGCAAGCTAAGATATATTGCATGCTTACCACATACCAGATACCTCTTGTGTTATCTATCCCTATCTCTTCCATCAGCTCCATTGGCAAAAGAGAAAACTGAGGCTCACTGAGGATAGCCACATGACCCAGGGCAACCAGAGAGAACAACAGAGTTAGCACTGGAAGACAAGATTAGCAGCAAAGCTTACACCCTTCAACTACACCTTGCATGCAGCTAGGCAGCACACCCCATGCAGTAGGCCTCTAAAAATGAAGCCCTGCAATTTCAAATTTTCCTGGAACCTTTGAACTCAACCAGGAGGAGTCTGAAGATGTGGCCTTCAGCTTTCCATGATTTGCCTGGCAGAAATAATCAGAGACAGATTAGGAGTGAGAATGACCCATGTAGACATAAAAGTGTTGGCATGGGTCCGGACATGGTATCTCATGCCTGTAATGCACTTTGGGAGGCCGAGGTGGGCGGATCACCTGAGACCAGCCTGACCAACATGGAGAAACCCCGCCTCTACTAAAAATCCAAAATTAGCCGGGTGTGGTGGCTCATGCCTGTAATCCCAGCTACTCAGGAGGCTGAGGCAGGAGGAGAATCGCTTGAACTGGGGAGACAGAGGTGGCAGTAAGCCAAGATTGCACCTCACACCATTGCACTCCAGCCTGGGAAACAAGAGTGAAACTCAGTCTCAAAAAAAAAAAAACAAAAAACAAAGTGTCAGGATGGGGCTCTGGAAGATGACAAGTCCTGGAATGAAGTTCTGAGGAGGCGGACCCAGCACACAGCTCTGGGACAAGCCGGCAGGCGGCGCCTCCTTCTGCAGATGCTTGATAAGCATGTCCACCTGTCATCCCTGAGTCTTGCCTTGAGTGGGGAGAAGTGAGGACTCATTTTCCAATAACACAACTAATTCAAATTGTGCTCGATAAAGTGGCACACGAAACCCTGGTCTGCTACAGAATATGATACTCAGGGGTTGGGGGAAGGACAAAAACGCCTCTCTGATCTAGAGAAGGCTGGGAGAGGGGGGATAAAATGCTCAAATAGGAACGAGATCTAAATCTAGATCAAGAAAGCTAAGTTCCTTGACAGTAAATGTAAAACCAGAGGAAGACTGTTCTTCCCCCACCCCGTGCTCCATTTCCCCCGCATCTTTTTCTCCATTTACTGCAAACTTCTTACTTGAAAGTTTTAAGAGCTGGTACATCTGAACTACTTTAAAGTATTATAGCAACCCGAAAACAAACTCTTGCATTTGACGCTCGGCGGCCATCGCTGGGCTCCTGACGGCTCAGCTAGAATCAAGCAGGTGTGTTCTCACGGACTTGCCTCTATTTTACTCTGAAGTTAAGTCAAGGCACAGACACATCTGCTTCCAACTACGGTCAGTCCCTAAAGAGCAAAGTGTGCTCAGGCTTCAGAAGGAAACGCGTCTGTATTTGGAGAGAACAATCTCCCCAGCCGGCATCCACCCCTCCACCGCCTCTCGTCCCTCACTGTCATCTGGGAAGACGGGCGTCAGCTGAAGTCTGTGACCTTCAGCACTGCAGCAACGAAGAGAACCCGGTTCTTACCTGGCAGGGAGGCACTCAGGGGATGCCCGCGGAGGTCCAGTCCTGGGCCCAGGCCCACTGGAAGCAGCAGCTGGGAGAAGACACCAGCTCCAGGAAGCCTCCTCCTGGAGGTCACCTGTCAGCCACTCGACCACTCTCCCCCCAATAATCTCACAAACTCAGACTCTAAACAAGACTTGCAGTAAGTGTGGAGGCTTTCCCCAGGCCAGGGGGCCAGAGAGAGAACCAGCTTGAAAACAAGTAACTAAATACATACAGTTAGAAAGAAAGCCTTGAAAGTTACAGAATGAGATAGAAAGTGTGTGAGAAACAGAAGAATAGGGAAAGCGGGGAAGACACTTCCTTGGGGAGAAATGCCGCAGCCTCGGCCAGCCCCGCCACTGCCCTGGAACAAAGCTGTCTGGAGCCTCCCCAGGGGCAAACTGGCCTCAGCGCTGGGATTCCCCGGCTAAGAGCGCGGGGCTGGGGAGGAGCTGGGGCGGGGGCGGGCCTAGGAGCGCCGGGCGGGAGCGGGCGGGGGCCAAGCCGCGAAGGAGGAGGAAAATCAGGGGGCTGGGAGCGGGGAGGGGCCGGAGGTGCAGGGGCGGACCCCAGAGAAAACGAGAGAGGCCGACGAGGGCCCGGACAGTGGCGAGGGGGCTGCGGGGAAAGGTGGGCAGGGACCTCGGGAGGGCTGTGGGGGACTGGACGGCGTTAGGGTCCAGGCAGTAACGAGGCTGCCCTGGGAAGCCCAAAAGAGGGGCTGACAACTTTCTGTCCAGTTATAGACTCCACTGATACTCTGCTCCCTTTTCCAGCTGGTCTGAAATAGACCACCGACTAGTGCTGCAGCTGCCCGAAACTTTGGGAAGTTTGGCGCCACCAGGGGGCCTGGGGAGGGGGCGCGCTTGGCTCTTTGTCCAGACCTGAGAGTCTCCCTCCTGTCTGAGCAGGTGAGAGCAGGTAACCCGCACCCCTCTGGGCCAGGGGTTCCACCTATAGGCAGCCCTGTTCGCTGGCTGTGACTTCAGCTCTGAGGACAGAGTCATCGCGTCCTTGTTTTGGGGATGAGAACAGTGAAGCCTCTGAGAGAGCCTTTATCGCCTGCCAGCGCGCCCAGCAGAGCAGGGATGTGGGCCCACGTTGGCCTGATGAGGACGCTCGCCTGGCTAATGGGCTTCCCAGCCCCCAAAGGCAGACCATGAACAGGTGCAGGCCCGGGGCACCCTTCTACTTTTTCTTTCTGAGCACTGTTCCTAAAAATGGGCCAGGCAGGAGTATTTTGAACTAGATGAGAACATGGCTTAATCCGTGTGACCTCCCCCACCCCCAACTCCCATTCTGTCTCCTAAACTCTGGGGTGTCTTTATTTGGTTGCCTGCTGGGTAGCAACAATTTCATAAACAGGCAGAATCGGGCTCCTCTGTGACCCAGGGAGCTCTCAAAAATCCAGCTGCTTCCTCCCTCTCCGGTCTTGTTTTCTAGCCACTCTTGTGGAAATTCATTTCACATGTGTTGACTGAACCCCCCCTCCTTCGTGTCTGGTGCCCATCAAGTAGAGGAGAGGGCTGGCCCTATCACCAGAAAGGAGAGAAGCTGAGATGAGTGCCCTGCTTGTCAGTTACCAGGAAGACGGGAGGCAGAGAAGAGAGTGATTGCACCTGCGAAAGCCCAGTGTGTGCACCTTTGAGCATACTAGTGCATTGAACCAGAGCAACTCCATCTTGAATACGGACTGGGTAAAATGAGGCTGAGACCTACTGGGCTGCATTCTTGTCACAGAATGAGATAGGAGGTAGGTACAAGACACAGGCCACAAAGACCCCACTGATAAAACAGGATGCAATAAAGAGGCTGGCCAAAACCCACCAAAACCAAGATATTCTCACCAGTGCCATGATAGGTTACAAATGTCATGACAACGTACAGAAGCTACCCTATATGGTCTAAAAGTTTCCCTCAGTTCTGGGAAATCCCCTCCCCTTTCCCAGAAAACTCACAAATAATCCACCTCTTGTTTAGCATATAATCAGGAAAGAACTATAAGTATATCTGGTCAAGCAGCCCATGCCAAGCAGCCCATGCCACTGCCCTGCCTATGGAATAGCCATCCTTTTGTTTCTCTACTTCCCTAATAAATTTGCTTTCATTTTATGAACTTGCCTTGAATTATTCTCCTGGAGTCTGGATTGGGATTCTTTTCCGGTAACACCAGTGGGAACACAGACAGAAAAGAGGGATGAGACCCACATTAAATTACAATAAGTTATAATAAGTGCTATGAAGAAAAAAAAAAAAGCTGAGTCAGAGAACAAAGTGAGGGGTGCAAACCCTATATTCAGGACTAAGGAGAGGTGTGCTGAGCAGGTGAAGGACTGAAGAATGAACGAAGCCACCATGCAGAGGAGGCCCTGGAGTCAGGGCTGGAAGGGGAACTGGGAGCTCACTAGGCCTAGGGAAAGACTTGAGCTCATGGAGAGTCGAGTCCCCTGTGCCCTGGGACCTGTGGAGGGCCATGGCCAGGGACAAGGCTGGGTGGGGAGCAGGGCACAGATGAGGGGGCTGGCGAGGCCTGCTGAGGGGACAGACTTGGTCCTGAGGACCAGGAGTCACAGAAGTGCTTTAGAGGGGCAGGAGCATGGCCAGGGCGGGGCCTTGCAGAGCCTGCTGCCAGCGGCATGGTTGGGAGGTGGTAGGGGAGGTGAGCTGGGAGACTACTCAGTTGAATAAGTTCTGGAACATCAGAGAGAGAGAGAGAGAACTAGCATGATCTCCAGGTATAAGGTAGAGCCTCACCAGCCCATACTTGTGGACACGGATAAAATGAGGTCTCTAAAGAAGAGGGAGATCAGAAGGGAAATTGAAGTTCCAGCCATGCGTGACCCCAAGGGCTTTTTTTTTTTTTCTTCACTTATTTTAACATTTGTTAAGAACCTACTAATGTCAGACACTGGAGTCCATAGCTGGATAGAATATAATCCAGACCCTAAAGGAAACAAAAGTCTGGAGGGATAGAATCAGCTTTTAAAACCAAGGAAATATACATTGGCCACTGTTCCAGCAACGGGACTGCAGGCATCCTACCACGGCTAATGGAATCTCAAGGGCTCTGAGCTCCCAGCCCAGTAAAAAATAAAATAAAATCCCTCTGCAGAAGTCCCCTCTACAGTTTTTCTGGGACTCCTTGGTAGGCTGGAAGGTGGTGGTAGGGACATGGCTGTGAAACCCAGGTGGATTCCCACAGGGCCTCTTCACAACTAAGCTGCTCTTTTTGACCCAAGCTACCTTCATTGGCCAAAGTCACAAGACCTGGGAATCTGCGAGCTGCTCTCAAATCACATATCTCTGTGAGAGCTTCACCTCTGGTTTCACAGTGAGAAGAAGAAAGTTGTCCCTGTGTGACTCCCAGGTGGGCACCCAGAGTGAGCAGTCTCGGGCCTTGTTTTCATTTTCTGTTGCTACTGTAAAAAATTACCCCAAACTTGTGTGCTTGAAGCAACATAAATGTATTATCTTGCAGTTCTGGAGGCCAGGAGCCCTGAATGAGTCCTACAGGGTTAAGATCAAGGTGTTGACAGGGCTGAGTTCCTCCTGGAGGATACAAGAGAGAATCTGTTCCTTGCCCCTCTTCCAGCTTCTAGAATTTGCTTTTTGTTTCTGTTTTTTTGTTTTTGTTTTTTTGACAGAGTCTCGCTCTGTCACCGAGGCTGGAGTGTAATGGTGCGATCTTGGCTCACTGCAGTCTCCACCTCCAGGGTTCAAGTGATTCTCCTGCCTCAGCCTCCTAAGTAGCTGGGATTACAGGCATCTACCATCACTCCTGGCTAATTTTTGTCTTTTTAGTAGAGGTGGGGTTTCACCATGTTGGCCGGGCTGGCCTTGAACTCCTGACCTCAGGTGATCTGCCCACCTCAGCCTCCCAAAGTGCTGGGATTATAGGCATGAGCCACCACACCCAGCCCAGCTTCCAGAATTTGCCCACTTTCCTTTCCTTGTGGCCCCTCCCTACATCACTCTGACTTCTTGCTTCTGCTGCCAGAGCTCTCACCACTGCAGTCAAATCTCCATCTCCCTCCTTCTTACAAAAACCCTGGTGATGAGATTGGGCTCACCAGATGACCCAGGAGCATACCCCATCTCCAGATCACTCCCTGTCGCCTGCAAAGTACCTTTCGCCGTGTAAAGGAACAAGCATATTCACAGGATTTTGAACCTGAGCATATTTGAAGGCTAGAGTTCAGTTTACCATAGACCCCAAAGCATTACAGCCTAGTGCCAGCTCTTTCGGTTCCCACATGGCCTGCTTTATCCCTGGATGCAGGGCGCCATAGCAATGGCTGGAGAGGAGCAGGCTCTGTGGTGGTCATTTAACATGTGCCAGGCACAGGGGATGTGACAACAAGAGGAACTAACAGGAACTTCATGGGGCTTGTGTACCACGCATGGAGGTAATAGTGATTATACAAACCATTGTGTCACAGACATCCAGGTAGTTACAAGGAACAGGGTTAAACAGAGATGCCTTGGGTTGCTCCTGTTTTGGACAAGGTGGGGGTAGAGTCTGGGAAGACCTCTTGGGGGAGGTGTCCTTTCAATAGAGACATAAATCAAATGACGGCAGATGACACAGGGAGGACTGAAAGGCAGTGTGCCAGGGTGGAACAGCCAGAGCAAAGTCTTCACGGAGAAAATGAGCTTGGCACATTTGAGGGGCAGCCACAATAAGGTTCCCAAAACAGCTTCTCCCCTCTGATGGCCCTTGTGATTTAGCCCAGGTTCTGGCTCTGGGAACAGAATTTGCTCTCCACCATGAGCCCCTGCACTGCCACTATCCATGGCCCAGCACACTCTGTTCCCTGCAGCTCCCAGCCTGAGCTGGTACTGCCTCTATCTGAACCACCCACCATGGTGGACAGGGCTAGATCTTCCCCACCACACACCCCACTCCAGGCAACCCCTCAATACCTAGCCTTCCCATCTGCTGCTGCCGGGAAACAGGGATAAATGCCTCTACTGGTTGGAGAAGCGCAGGTGAGCCTGTGTAGACAGGTGGGCCTCTCCCCACCCGACAGCACCTGCCTTCACACCTGAGTGCACAAGCTTTAGGGAGGTGGCAGGACTGGGGGTGCATACACAGCACTGGCTCCCAAGCCCTTCTCTCTGCTGCTTCCCAAAACCAAATCTTCATGAACACGGATCCGTAGCTCTGGAGACATCCTGCTCTGCCACAAAGAAAGGCATTAGGAGGCATTCACTTTGTTCTTCCATCTCTGCAACCAGCAACCACGAGGTTGGGCACGGGCTCTGGAAAGACAATTCCTAAAATCACTCTGCCTCACTTCCTTCCTCTTCTGGACTGTTTCTTTGCCAGGGTGACATATTTCCAAGATGTATTCAACAGGAACAGAAAATCTGCATATATATCATTACACACACAAATATGTGGATATGCATTCAACAGAGAGTAAGAAAATGTCCCCACATGACTTAATTCTTTTTTCATTTCTATCACTCGTTCTATCACTGTGATAATTAATGTCACAGGTAAATAGCAGAGTAACTTTCAGGTAATTGCCAGTCATGATTTATATTTCTCTGTGAGAATAGAAACCTGTCTGTATCTATCATGAGTTGCCTCTCCAGGGTTTCCCAAGGCCACAGTCAAATGTTGGCCCAGCTAAGTCTCCTTCTGAAGTCTCCGAAGTCTCCTTCTGAAGAATCTGCTGGCAAACTTTCTCAGGTTGTTGGAGGACCTCATCCAGTTCCTTGCCTCTGGGGAACCAAGGATCCCTGTTTTCCTGCTACTTGTCAGCCAGGAGCTGGTCTCAGCTTCCAGAAGTCACCGCCCTGCGGCAGCAGCCCCAAGGATAGCTGACTGCTGACAGTGCCCTCATCCGGGCCACTGGAGGCTGCTGTCTTCCCTTTCCCTTTTCCTTTTCTTTTATTATTTATTTATTTATTTTAATTTTTTTTTTTTTTTTTTTGAGACAGAGTCTTGCTCTTTCACCCAGGCTGGAGTGCAATAGTGCAATCGTGGTTCACTGCAACCTCTGCCTCCTGGGTTCCACCCTGCCTCAGCCTCCTGAGTAGCTGGGACTACAGGCACATGCCATCACACCTGGATCATTTTGCATTTTAGTAGAGACAGGGTTTCACCATATTGGCCAGGCTGGTCTCGAGTTTCTGACCTCGTGATCCACCCGCCTCGAACTCCCAAAGTGCTGGGATTACAGGCGTGAGCCACCGCTCCCGGCTTCTCTTTTCTTTTTCTGCCTTGTACCACCAGCCAGAGAAAGTTTTCAGCTTTTTGGGAGACACGTGATTAGATTTTGCCTACACAGATAATCCCCCTATATTAAGGCCACTTGTGCCATACAACATAACACAATCGCAGGGTGGAATCTCTGTACATTCTAAAATTCTGGTGGTTGGGACACGGTATTCCCTGAGGGCCTGCCAACCCTCTTAAAAAATTCTCACTTATTGAACTTTTGTATTCTTCTTTTTCTTCCTTTATTTATTTATTTATTTACTTTTGAGATGGAGTTTTGCTCTTATTGCCCAGGCTGGAGTGCAATGGCGCGATCTCGGCTCACTGCAACCTCCGCCTCCCTGATTCAAGTGATTCTCCTGCCTCAGCCTCCCAAGTAGTGGGATTACAGGCATTCGACACCATGCCTCGCTAATTTTGTATTTTTTTAGTAGAGGCAGGGTTTCTCCATGTTGGTCAGGCTGATCTCGAACTCCTGACCTCAGGTGATCCACCCACCTCAGCCTCCCAAAGTGCTGGAATTACAGGTGTGAGCCACCATGCCCGGTCTCTTCCTTTAAACAAACAGACAAACAAAAACAAAAAACTATATTTTCTGCATTTGAATTCGACTTTAATCTCTATGAAGACAGTAAATACATCATCTTGTTCACTGCTATATCTTCACACCTAACTCGGTGCTTGGCACATGAAAGATGTTAACAGTATTTGTGAAATGTATGAATAAATGAGCAAAAGAATGGTCAGGTGCAGTGGCTCACAACGGTAATCCCAGCACTTTGGGAGGCCGAGGCGGGTGGATCACCTGAGGTCAAGAGTTCGAGACCAGCCTGGCCAACATGATGAAACCCTGTCTCTACTAAAAATACAAAAAATTAGCCAGGCATGGTGGGGGGCGCCTGTAATCCCTACTCAGGAGGCTGAGGCAGGAGAATTGCTTGAACCCAGGAGGCAGAGGTTGCAGTGAGCCAAAGTCACGCCACTGCCCTCCAGCCTAGGTGACAGAGTGAGACTCTGTCTCAAAAAAAACAAACAAACAAACAAAGAATGAATGGCAGGGAGAAAGCCCCACTCTAAATGATTCACACAGGGCTGGCCTATAGGTTCTCAATCAGATATGAGATTGACATTTTAAGATTCACAGGACTGATAGATTATATGAAAGCCACAAAACAGTGATGGGACCATGACATGGTTGGGAGACACACAGTCCACAGGGACGATAGGAGGTTTCAAAATACCAAACACTCATGAGCTGCCCACCTGGGCGTGGAACCAGGGACAAGCTCTTTGTTGGAACCATGTACTGTGGATTAGCTTAAGGGTCTTAGGAAAGTTCCTTAACTTCTCTGAGGTTCAGTTTTAACATCTGAAAGTGCAGGCTATAACCTTCCACCCTTAAGGATCTGTTTTAAAAGAGTCATGATGTAACAGGTGCCCCAGACCTGGCAGATAGAAGATGCTCATGAAATGGTTTCTGTATGGATCTGCCAAGTACAATAGAGGCAGCCAAATAAATACTGCTCCCTCTGTTCTTTAGATTCTTGTAATCTACTTGGAGAAACAAGATATAAACACAATGAAACACAACAGAGAAAGCTAAGATTATACACAATTGGCAGACATGGTAGACTGCTTGTGGGCTCCTAAGAATTTGTAAGAAAAAAAAATGGTGAAAGTTGGCTCAAGTGATGGAGAAGCTCCCTGGAAGCATGAGACTTTTTATTTTAACTCAAAATTAAAATATTTTCATTGGAAAAAAATACATGAAAATATTGAGAAGCAAAAGTAAAACAAATACTCATAATACTATTACCAAAAGCAAATCATTGTTTAGGCTTGCTATATATGTTTCTACATTGTTTTCTATGACTAAAAAGTAACTAAGAAAAATGACCCATATATATCACTTTTCCCTTCAATGTTGCCCTCAAGCTTTTTATCATATATGTTTATTTTCCCTAAGGATGGATGGCAATTATTAAATAATCTTCTGGCGCTGGCATGTACTGTTGTTAGCAATTCACACTCTTATTAGGAAAGTGATATGGCTTTGTCTGGGTCCCTACCCAAATCTTATCTTGAATTGTAGCTCCATAATCCCCATGTGTTGTGTGAGGGACCCAGTGGGAGGTAACTGAACCATGGGGGCAGGTTTTTCCCATGCTATTCTCGTGACAGTGAATAAGTCTCAAGAGATCTGATGGCTTTATAAAGGGCAGTTCCCCTGCACATGCTCTCTAGCCTGCTGCCATGTGAAAAGTGCCTTTGTTTTTCCTTTGCCTTCTGCCATGACCGTGAGGCCTCCCCAGCCACGTAGAACTGTGAGTCCATTAAACCTCTTTCCTTTATAAATTACCCATTCTTGGGTATGTCTTTACTAGCAGTGTGAGAACAGACTAAGACAGAAAGGAACTCCAGGATGAATTGAAGATCCTTGACAGAGTGCAGGGGAAGGGAGCTTAGGAAGCACAAGTTTTACAAGGGTTTACAAAGAAAGACAGGGAGGAATACTGCAAAGACTGATAGACCACATGACAGCTCCAAACCAGCGAATCCAGTGGGAAGGCTGGGTTGGGGGTGAAGCAAATGTAAAGTTCCCACAGAAACCACAGGCTGTGGATCTGGAGAGAAGATTAGGAGCCACCGGGTTTTATTCCCTTGTTTTACCCATGAAGAACCAGGGACACGGAGAAGGAAAGAGAAGGGCCTGGCCCTTCTCGGGTGGGATGCTGATCTGGGTCTTGAGAACAGAATTCTTCTGCTCCACATCGTGTTGTCCTTACAAAAGCCTGGAGGATGTTCCAGGCAACCAAACTGCACCTGGTTAAGGAGGAGAGAGAGAGGTTGGATGGAGCCTCCACATGGATCTAACTCTCAGCTTCCAGTCGCTTTCGCCAAGGCCCTGAGTGAGTGGCCCCTCCCCTCCAGACCCACACCTCACCCTGCGTCAGACTTCCCCCATGTAGTCATGGCCCTTTGACCTCAAGGCCTGACTCCTCTCTGTTCACACCCCCGAGACCACCCCTGCCATCTCTGATCTCTCCATTCTTGCATGCAGGACATTTTAACACAACAACATACCAATGGCCCTTGTCCTCCTCCCCTGAATCCCTTCAGCCCTTGTGTCTACAAGTCTGGGAGCTTCTAGAAGCCATGGGTCCTCTCTCGACTCGTGGACTTCCCACACACAACGCAGGGCCTGACATAGGCAAGTGCTCAGTGAATGGTAGGTGGCCTCTAGAAAACTGTACACCTTCTATTACAGTTCTTTAATTAATTATATGGTGGTCTCCTAACCCCCAACCCTCAACCTGACCTGAAATGTTAAGTTCCCTGAAGGAAGGAACTGTTGCTGCTTTACTCACTGTTAAATGCCTAGAACAATGTGGGTAATTGTTCCGCACTCCTAGTATAGCAGGAGGAGCCACAGACAAAACTCCTCAGACACTGAGTTAAAGAAGGAAGGGGTTTATTCGGCCGGAGGCATCAGCAAGACTCCTGTCTCAAGAGCCGAGTTCCCAGAGTGAGCAACTCCTGTCCCTTTTAAGGGCTCACACCTCTAAGGGGGTGCACGTGAGAGGGTCGTGATTGATTGAGCAGGCAGGGGTACGTGACTGGGGGCTGCATGCACCGGTAATTAGATCAGAACAAAACAGGATAGGGATTTTCACAGTGCTTTTCTATACAGTGTCTGTAATCTATAGATAACATAACTGATTAGGTCAGTGGTCGATCTTTAACTACCAGGCCCAGGGTACGGCGCCGGGCTGTCTGCTTGTGGATTTCATTTCTGCCTTTTAGTTTTTACTTTTTCATTCTTTGGAGGCAAAAACTGGGCATAAGACAATATGAGGGGTGGCCTCCTCCCTTGCTATAAATATGTTGTATGAATGCATGAAACGGATTTTACACCTACCCATTTGACAGTGGCAGAGCACTGGAATTCCAACTAGCTCTTTACGAGTTTAGATTTTGTTTGCCTCAAGTTGATTATACAACTCCACAGGGCAGGGCATATGTGGATCTCCCACAGCCTCTAGCAAAATTGCCACGTGTACAGAAGCAGCTTAATATGTGCTAAGAATTTATTTCTATCAAATCATTAAGTGGTTTTTAACCTTCTGAGAGATCTGTCAAAACCATCCCTCACGCACATTTCACAGAGGTGAAAACTTCAGTAGGTTTCCCTGACATGACATTTTGTTTTTTAAAATAATATACATGCTACGATATTTTACTTGATGAAATTGCCTTCAGTTTTGTTGCATTATTCCTTTAAAGAGTAGAACAGATTACTTATAGTAATACTTCATTTATTTCTATACGTTCATGTAGCCACATCGATATCTAGCAAAAATATAAAATAAGGTTTGCAATGTTTCTTGGGTTTTTGGAAACCTGATTCCTCCCATGTGGGGCAAATAACCACAGCTTCCTGAAACATTTGGTCTTGGAAAGTTGGGCCTGGTTCTGCACCTGGGCCCTGGGCGGCCAGCCTGGGTCAGCCCAGCCTGCCTGGATCAGCCATCCTGAGCTGGAACCTCCCACAGCTGCGTCCCACAGGAGGGCCCGGGCAAGCATGGACGCCTCAGCCTCAGTGCTTTCAGATAAAGGTGTCTGCTCTGCCTTTGGCTTTAGTTGCCTAAAAGCCCTGTCACCCCAGTTTTCTTTAGAGCACGGGGAGGGGGAGTGGTGCGTTTGAAATGGAGATCTATTCAAAGGGAGTCTGGTCAACCTCCTCCCTCTCCTACCCCAGGCGATTCTCCCCCAACCACCCCCACCAGAGAGATGCTTGGAAAAAGTAAATCCAATCTCCTTCCCTACTCCCCCACCACACATACCCCCACCCCCACCCCATGTGCTTAGAATGAAATGGAGAAGCCCAGGCCTCAGTGTTCCTCAGCGGAAGGCCTATCTATTGAGGCAGGAGAATAAGGCCTGGAGGCAGGGAGCAGAAAGCCGACCCACACTGACTTCCTAGAACTAAAGCAAATGGAAGCACTTCAGCAATGATGGGAATGCAAATGGATTTGTAAGGTCACTTCATCCTCTCTATTTACATAGACCACACACACCAGGTAACATCCTCTCCATTTAATAGGGCGTGCATTCTGAGTGAAAGACTTTGTAACTTCACTTCTGTGTCTTCATTTACATAGAGCATACACCAAGGAACCAATGGGAAACCTCTAGAGTCTGGAAACTTCAGAAAATTCTGTAACTGGGGCTCTTCAGCCACTCTGTTCAGGCCGCTCCCACACTGCGGCGTGTACTTTCATTTCAAACAAATCTATGCTTTTGCTTTTCCTCCATTTGTGTGTTTTGTCCAATTCTTTGTTCAAGACGCCAAGAATCTGGACACCTTCAAAAGGTAAAACTGTAGTGGGTCCCCCACAATGGGGCTGCAGTCGCCATGGTCTCCTCACCTTGCCTCCAACCAGGTAGACTCACTTCAGGTTCTGGTTCTGAGTTTCCCGCTGCCAACCCTCTGGCTGGAGCCCTCCTCAGGGGTCCTGTTCTCTCCCTGAGGTCAAAGGCCTTCCTCAGGGAGAACTTCACAGCCACCCACTGCACACTAGCCCCACCTCTTTCTCGGTTCCCTACAGGGTTTTCTGCTCTTCAAGGCCCTTAGAGCTGTCTGACTATGGATCTTATATATATGTGTTTATTATTTGTCTCATCCACCAGAAAAAGGTCCAGCAGGGCAGGAAATTCTGTCACTTCCATGTCCCCAGTGCCCAGGACAGCACCTGTCCCAGAGTAAGAAAGAACTGTTTCCAGGCGTGGTGGCTTATGCCTGTAATCCCAGCACTTTGGGAGGCCAAGGCGGGTGGATCACGAAGTCAGGAGTTCGAGACCAGCCTGGCCAAGATGGTGAAACCCCATCTCTACTAAAAATACAAAATTAGCCAGACGTGGTGGCGGGCGCCTGTAATCCCAGCTACTCAGGAGGCTGAGGCAGGAGAATCTCTTGAACCTGGGAGGCGGAGGTTGCAGTGAGCCTAGATCATGCCACTGCACTCCAGCCTGGGCGACAGAGCGAGACTTCATCTAAAACAAAAAAGGGAAAAAGAAAAAGAAAGAAAGAACTGTTGTATGACGTAGATTTAATCATTAACCTATGTCTCCTCCTAGGAGTCTTTAACTTCTCAAGAAAAGAAAGCAACATCATAATATGAATAATTCCAGTCACTGGTTAAGTTTCAGATACATTTCCAGACATCATGTGTCTTATTTCTAATGTGCTCCATACCTGGTAGGATGATGATAACATCCTTGTTTTGCAAATATGGAAATGAAGGCTTGGGGTGGTTAAAGAACTTTCCAGAGTTGATCAGCTGGAAGGGTGAGAATCTGATTTCAAATCTAAGTCACTTGTTTTCTAGAGAAGTGCACTGTCATCTCTATTTCAGCCTGAAAAATGACTTAAAAATCTTCCTTTTTAGCACTAAGATGCTCTGATTTCTGAAAAGTTAGTTGTGACTACTGCCTGAGAAATCAAATTCTGGTTTCCTGGCTAATCAGAATCTCCTTCCTACTTGGTCTCACCCCAGGTAGCATTTAAAATAATTCAGCCAAAACGACAGTGCCATTAGCTGATGGTGTGACCCCTCTGAGGCCACTTAATTCCCAAGTCAGGTTCTTCCCTTCTACGGGGTTCCCATGCCCTGGGCTTCCCTATTTTTGAAGTTGAATCAGTTACATCAACATCAACAACTCCTTCCCCCTGTTGATTCCCTTCCTTCTACGATTCCGGGGCATCCTAGGGGTGGCATGACTGCTCATGCCAAGGGATCTTCCCTGTCATTGTCCCACATCATCTTAGCTGGCAACACCTCAATTTATAAACTTCCATTTCACAGAGAAGGAAAATCAGAGGTCAGTTTATTCTGTCTCAGAGCTAGGAAAAAGCTGAGATATTGAAATCAATCCCTGATGGTAAAATCAATCAAATGGCATGCAGTGATCAAAGACAGCCAGAAGTAACTTCATTAAAATTAACTACGATACTTTCAGGAATATATTATCTGTGAGCAAAGATACATTCCCAAGAACATTCAGCTCAGCACTGTTTATAAGAGTAAGAACTGGCAATAATCAAATGTCCAACACTAGGGGATTGCTTAAACAAATGATGGTAAATCACTTAAACTGTGACATAGGGATGACATTCATGACTATGTAGAGACGTACATGATACATTGTTAAGCTGGAAAAAATAAAACAAAGCAGACTGATAAAGGAGGATCCTCCATTTATCTTTCCAAGAATCCTTGCTGAAGCAATTTTTTTTTGGTAGCTTTCTTGACGTTTTCTATGCATTCAAAGATGCTTAGTGTGGTACAGACACAGACACATCCTTTTGAGTAAAATAGAGACAGACTGTCTATATCATCCTATTCTGCAGCATGATTTTTTTTAATGCCTAACAATATATCTTGGGCACCTGTCAATGTTGGTTCATTTAGATCTACCTTATCCTGTTAATGGTCACCTGGTATTCTCTTTGTCTGTACTTTCTTTCTGCTGATATTCTGTGTCCGCCTTATGCCAGATATCATGCTAGGCAGAGCTTCACTAAGCTTGATATGTGGAAGTACTGCAGTTTTCTTCACGATTGCTTAGCAGATAGATGGTTGTTCCCGTTTCTTTAAATGTGCTTCCATAAACAACTGTATGTACACACACACACACACACACACATCACTCTGCTGTGTATCCATGTTTGTGTATATTGGGGTGGAATGGGAGGTGGGGGACTTCCAAGAAGTGGCCCCAGGGGGTCAAAGGGTGTGCACAGCTTAAATGTTGATAGATAAATAGATAGATTTGTCTTAGAGATCTTAAATGTTAAAGGTCAGCAAAGAAATATGGACTTTATCCTTGGCAGGGGAAAAGCCACAGAGAGGCTTTGGAGCTGTGATGCTGATTTATAAACCGGTGTTGTGGGAAAGGAGAGAAAGTGAAAGAGCCCCGTGAGTGGAGCATCTCTCATTTGCTCAGTGCTTTCTTAGTTTGTTATAGTCGGTCCTCACATCTCCTCTGTCATTGCTTGGAAGACATGTGATGGGTGCTCCATGAACATGCTTGAAATGAACGGATGAGTGGATACATGATAGGCCCTCTGATCCCCAATGTCAAGGTGAGAAAATCGATATGGGGAGAAGTTGAAGGCTTGCTTGACACCTCTGCCCAGGGCACCGCGCCCAGAGGTTGATCTGTGTCCATAGCAGCAACTTGGAGGGTGAGGAGACTGGGGCCAGGAGGCCAGTGAGAACAGGCTTGGAGGGTTGCATCCTATGATGAACACCTGTAGAACGAGAGCTGGAAAGGCAGGACAGAGAAATAATAATGTCTGAACTTTCCAGAGACAGCCCTGGCTACACGGAGTGGCATTATCTGTCCCTGTTATTCAAGAAAAACAAATCCACTTTCCTAAATTACATGCCTCTGTCTGTATTATAGGAATTACACGTCCTCCCCCATCTGCTCTGCAAACATCCATTGTCCCAGCCCTCTGCTTCACAGTATCAGTTATTTTGACAAACTGCCTGTGCTCACATGCCCAGCCTGGCTTTGCAGTCACCTACCTTTTGCTGAGGGGTGGGAAATGCTCCCGACAAATATTTGCAGAGTGAAAGTAAACTCAGGTGGGAGGCTGCAATCCCTGGATAATCCCAGACCTCAGGCTACCTGGC
The DNA here is from genome assembly GCF_003255815.1 of Theropithecus gelada. Classification (NCBI taxonomy): domain Eukaryota; kingdom Metazoa; phylum Chordata; class Mammalia; order Primates; family Cercopithecidae; genus Theropithecus; species Theropithecus gelada. The sequence goes on from NC_037676.1 coordinate 141,133,522, forward strand.
TTAGGCAGGGGTTGGAAGGGGCCTCACTCTGCTTCCAAGGATCTGGGAGGGGCCACCACACAGTCTCAGAGAGAAATGTTTAAGTCAGAACAACATCCCTTGAAGGATACAGGATAGAGAGTTACGAGATTTCTTTTTGAATCCCTGTGCTGCCATTTACTTGGGTGTATGACTTTAGACAATATATCCACTCTCTCTGGCCCCATATCGTGGTACCTGGAACATGGGTTCAAGGATGCTAACTCTTACAATGTAGATTCGAAATACAAATGGAATCTCCTATGGGAAATTAGCCACAAGTCCTGGCACTTAGTAAGTGCTCGAAACAGTTAGTTACAGCTCTCTTAGAGAGCTAGACAGTCTTAGAAGAGTGATCTGCATATGGGGTGCATGCAACCCTTGGAGAGGGGGTGAAGATACACACAGGTGCAGAGAGAAAATGCAGGGCAACCCCAAGCCAACACGTGTGCTAGGGCGACTCGATGGCTGATCAGTGTCCACTCAGCCCAGCCCCCGCCCTTAGACAAAGCACCTACAATTCCTGCCCTCTTTGGGGCTGAGATTAGAGGTGTGCTAAGAAATGACTGTCAGCCTCATGAAGGTCTAGACTTTCTGTTTGTGCTTGGTCATTTGGATATAATGTAAGTTTACTATCTTTTTTCCTTTTGCTTTTTAATGACATTTCAGACCAATTTAAAAATTGCTTTTCTTTAACTTTTACAAGACCCCATATTTTACATGACCAAAATTTTTGAGCGCCAGCTGGTCTCCTTATGACAGTTATTTTATTGCATTTGACTTTCTTTTTATTTTTATTTTTATTTTTTTATTTTTTATTTTTTATTTTTTTATTTTATTTTTTTTTTTTTTGAGACGGAGTCTTGCTCTGTCGCCCAGGCTGGAGTGCAGTGGCCGGATCTCAGCTCACTGCAAGCTCCGCCTCCCGGGTTCACGCCATTCTCCTGCCTCAGCCTCCCGAGTAGCTGGGACTACAGGCGCCCGCCACCTCGCCCGGCTAGTTTTTTGTATTTTTTAGTAGAGACGGGGTTTCACCGTGTCAGCCAGGATGGTCTCGATCTCCTGACCTCGTGATCCGCCCGTCTCGGCCTCCCAAAGTGCTGGGATTACAGGCTTGAGCCACCGCGCCCGGCCTCTTTTTATTTTTTATAACAACTTTCAAGTTTTCATTTGTGAGTATGCCTTATAAAAAGTATGTTAGCATTTAGAGACATACTCATGTGTACTTTATAAAATAAAATACATTCATTGGGATATACGCTCCATATTTTTCTACACAAATAAGGCATCTTTTGGAGAACACTGTTCTGGAACATCAGAGCTAGAGGAGAACTTAGCAACTACAGGCAATTCACCATCCAACTTTAGCAGATCTTGGACTTGGCAGAGACACCCCAAAGGTGCTGGTGCAGAGGTCTGGGGTGAAGCCTAGTCATCCGTTCTTTGACAAAGTCTCTGTGTGGTTCTGAAGCATTTGTCCTTGGACCACAGCACCTGACACTGTGAACCAGGGCTTTGTCTGGGTTTGTAAAGGGAAGGCCCTGGCCTTCCTCCTTTCTGCAAGCTCTGTGACCCTGGGATGTCCTTCAGGCTGTATCCCTTATCTAACCTACTGCCATTTGCCTTCTCAAGCATCCTCCTTAGTGACACCACTGATGGTTCACAGAGGATCGACTGTCTTTCCCTCCTGTGTAACTACTGTTCATGAAAAATTAACTTTCTTGATAACCAAAGATCTAAACTTAAGGAATTATCCCCCTCCCTTGTCACTACTTTGAGGTTCTTTGCTATTCATTTGTGTGTCTCTTTTGTTGGTGGTCCCAGAATTTGCCTGGTCTTTAGAATCACCTTGGAACATTACAGAGAGATTCCAAGTCCCCACCCCAGAGGTTACAATTTAGAAGATCAGATCTACTTAATCCTCTCAACAACCCTAATTTGGAGGCTCAGAGGAGTTAAGACACTCACCCAAGTTCCAACAGCTGGAAAGTGGCCAATCCAAAATTCAAGCTTGCATCTGAGTCTTCTGAGTCTTTTCATATACCAGGAGGCCACACACACCATAAGGAGGGAGTTTCACTAAAAGAAAAAAAAAAAAAGTCAGCCAGGCGCAGTGGCTCACGCCTGTAATCCCAATACTTTGGCAGAGGTGGATGGATCACTTGAAGTCAGGAGTTTGAGACCACCCTGGCCCATATGGTAAAACCCCACCTCTACTAAACAACAACAACAACAAAAATAAATGAGCCAGGTGTGATGGCGGGTGCCTATAGTCCCAGCTACTCAGGAGGCTGAGGCAGGAGAATCACTTGAATCTGGGAGGTGGAGGTTGCAGTGAGCCGAGGTCATGCCACTCCAGCCTGGGTGACAGAGCAAGACTCCATCTCGATTAAAAAAAAAAAAAAGGAAAGAAAACAAACAAACAAAAAAAGTGGCTATAAGACACCTGAGAGTGGTTGGCCTCAGCGTCAGCACTGGAGTAGCAGATAAGACCAAGTCTCAGTGTGAGTGAGCATCTGGGCACCTTTGGAGCTGAAATCCCTTCTGTCTTAGGTTAGCGGCAGACTCCACGTCAGCGCTGATTCCGAGCTGCACAGAGGTCAGGGACTATGGGAGAGACAGATTGGGGCTAGAAGAGGCAGGCTGGGGAAAATGGCAGAGGATGCTTCCTTGCTGTCCTGACCCAACCAAGAGCAGAGGGCCAATCAGATGGGGGAGAAAGAAAGAAGGAGAGGGGGTAGTTTTAAGGGATGACCAAACAGATTTGGTTAGGGGTCGAACAAATGAAAGGCTTCCAATCTGGGAGAAAAAGCAGTGCTGGAAAAGATCTCTGTGAAGGAAAGTCAACAGCTCTGCTCCAAAGTGGGCCCTTGAGAGAATTTCCCAGGCCAGCTGCCCTCCCAGCCCCCACCTGCTCCCCACCCCTCCCAAGGCCCGGCCCACCCCAGCTCAGCCTTCTGTGCCCACAGCCCGGTTTCCTCTCCACCATAAGCACCTTTCTTTTTCATGCACCCAAGATGCTCTAATAGGTCACCCCGGGAAACACCCTTCAGATCCAAAGCCAGTAGGAGGAGGCCAAGGCCAGAGAGTAGGAGCCGTGGGAAAGCAGAGGCCCCAGGCACCAAAGGGTGGGCACCGGCTCCCATGCTCACGGTAAGACATGCCCCATTTCTTTTCCCCATACTTAAAGGCGCCCTTCTTTCTCGGGTACAATACAGTGAATACGACTGGGATTCCAGGCTGAGTGGGACGTTCTTGCATTGTGTCAGCCATAATGAGGGGCTTTGGTGGGCCACGGGCCTCCCAGCATGGGACTTCACATGGCTAAAGACACTTTGTTGGGGAGGGGGCAGGGGTTTCTGGGACTTTCTCAGAAAACAGTGAAAAAGGCAGCCTCTGCCCTCAGAGCAGACCCTTAGAGAATGCTGGGCCCAAGGCAGCCTCTGAGAAAAGCCCCTCCTGTGTGGGGCTTGCCAGCCCTGCAGAGTCTGAATCAGGGCCACATGGGGCCAGGGCCAGGGCCAGGAAGGTGGATATCTGAGCAACTGTCACTCATTCACACAGCTCCCCGCCCCTGGGCTCAGCTTCCACATCTGTAAAATGAGAGTGTTAGAGGAAAACCCTCCAAGTTCCCTTTCAGCTTTAAGATATTCTTTCTGAGACCAGCTACAAACCAGTCCCAGACTCGGGGCAAGTGGCTCGCACATTCTGAACGTCCATTTCCTCATCTGGAAAATAAAGCAAATACTGCATCTACTGCAAAATGAAAATTCAGGGTGTCTTATTCAAAAAGCAGGACAAAGGTGCTGTTACTGAAATATCAAGTTTTTTCCTTTCTTCTGCAATCTCTCTCTCAAGTTAGCAGACTTTTTATATGGTATTTAATATTATTCTAAGTAAAGAAAAATTAGATTTTTACATTACTAGCATAAGTTTTATTGACCATTATTATATCGTGTCATGCCAATTTTAAATGCAAATAAGAGCCTTTAACTCATACACAGAATTACCAAAACCACACGGTTTGTATTTCGTAGCGTGCTACTCTGTGCGAATGTATTTTGATCTGACCCAAGCAGTGGAAGTGCTCCCCAAAAGTAACTCAGCTGTTTTTATTTCCCTTTGTAGTCTGCACGCATTCCATAACACTCTCCACCTCTGACTTCTGGCCTGCTGACCAGCAAGGAAAGACTGACGGGAAAGGAACTGCAGGTTCCCTCATCTATTCTTTGACTTCTGTATCATATTTTCAGCATAAATAGGTGACCCCAACAGAGAAGAAACAAGAGCAAGAAAGGGTATGATAGGGTCCCTTGGTTGTTCATGTTTCCATTGCCTTCTTTTCATGTTTGGAGCCAGTTCTGGTTCCAAAGGAAAAGTGGTGTCTCAGGGCCATCCGTGCCTCCCGTACCCAGTCCTAGAAGTAGGGTGCTTTGCTTGTGCAGCCTTTCAGCCTCACGCACGCCTGGAGCTCAGGGACCCACTGCAGCGCTGTGCTCATGGAGCCTTGAGTAAAATACAAATGAAAAGCAAGGGGAGCCGGGTGCAGTGGCTCACACCTGTAATCCCAGAACTTTGGGAGGCCAAGGCAGGCAGATCACAAGGTCAAGAGATCGAAACCATCCTGGCCAACATGGTGAAACCCTGCCTCTACTAAAAATACAAAAATTAGCCGGGCGTAGTGGTGCACACCTGTAGTCCCAGCTACTCGGGAGGCTGAGGCAGGAGAATCACTTGAACCCGGGAAGTGGAGGCTGCACTGCAGTGAGCTGAGATTGCGCCACTGCACTCCAGCCTGGTGGCAGAGCCAGACTCCGTCTCACAAAAAAAAAAAAAAAAAAAAAGCAAGGGGAGAGGCTGAAAAGTGGCCAGATCTGTGTTCACCTGCATGCTCCATTGACTTAGCCGACTTCACTCACAAGATGCAAGTTTAATCACAACACTGGTAAGCGTCGCCAGACAATGATGGCAGAGTATTCAACCAACAAAGAGGACCCTCCAGGCATGGGCAGCCCTGTGTGATGGCCTTGAGACCACCCTGCTGTCACTCCCAGTGCTGAACTACAGCCTTCCTCGCAGGCTGATACAGCAGGCACTCACACATGTACCTCTGCTGGACAACTTGGGGCAAGTGACTTGCACATTCTGAACTTCTGTTTCCTCATCTGGAAAATAAAGCTAGCACTGGGAAATAGTCATTATTTCTACAAGGATTGCATTCAATTAAAATATCTAGAACATACTGCAGCTCTCACTTTAATAAGATGATAAGAAATCCTCTCCAGATGGGTAGGAGTGACAGACAGCAAGGAGTCATGGACTGGAGAAATGCCCGGAGTCCACAGGGCAGAGGAGCTTCCAAATATTTGGTTTAGAACAGGGTCAGGCAGTCATACAGCCTCCAGTTCCAGACAGGAACTCAAGTATTGAACAGGCAACCGAGGCAGAAATTCCGATTCTGAACAAGACGGAGGTGACAGGACATGGATTTGGCATGCAGATACCCTGGGCTTCCTCTGTCTCCATCCCCTCCTCCCCATCCCCACTCTTCCATCCCTGTCCCAGGTTCCAGGCAGGAGGCAGTTGGTTTCCAGACTCCTGTACTGGTGTCAGTGTTCATCTCCAGCCGGGGGTAGCGTCTCAAGCCTGTAAACACAGCACTTTGGGAGGCCTGAGGTCAGGAGTTCGAGACCAGTCTGGCCAACAGGGTGAAACTCCGTCTCTACTAAAAATACAAAAAATGAGCCAGGGTGGTGGCACACGCCTGTAATCCCAGTTACTCAGGAGGCTGAGGCAGGAGAATCACTTGAACCCGAGAGGTGGAGGTTGCGGTGAGCCAAGATCACGCCATTGCACGCCAGCCTGGGCAACAAGAGTGAAACTCCATCTTAAAAAAAAAAAAAATTAAGAAAGAAAAGAAAGTGTTCATCTCCTCAATCTCCTCAGCCCTGGTCCCTGTCAGAAATGGGTCAGAGAAATATTTTCAAAACTATCTCCTGGCCGGGCGCGGTGGCTCAAGCCTGTAATCCCAGCACTTTGGGAGGCCGAGACGGGCGGATCACGAGGTCAGGAGATCGAGACCATCCTGGCTAACACGGTGAAACCCCGTCTCTACTAAAAATACAAAAAAATTAGCCGGGCGAGGTGGCGGCGCCTGTAGTCCCAGCTACTCGGGAGGCTGAGGCAGGAGAATGGCGTAAACCCGGGAGGCGGAGCTTGCAGTGAGCTGAGATCCGGCCACTGCACTCCAGCCTGGGCGACAGAGCGAGACTCCGTCTCAAAAAAAAAAAAGAAAATACTATCTCCTATGAGATATAAATAGATGTTTCATGAAAAAAGAAGGAAGAGGAGGAAAGGAAGAAAAAGAAACGGAGGGAGAGGAAAAGGAGGAGGGAGAAGGGGGAGGAGAGAAGAAAATCGATAACAACAACATGACGATTTGAGAAATACCAAGTTAAACACATTTCAACAGGTTCTTCATAATGGAACATGCAGCATCATTAATACAGGCCCAGGCATGTCACTCTCCAGGCAGCATTTCCCACACTTATTTGCGCAGGGAGCGGGTTTTCATAAAGCACGGTGCAGAGCACAGCCTAATGATTCTGACACCATGGACAGATCTGATGAGACTGTGCTGGTCTGTAGATGTGGTATTTGTGACTGCCAGGCAGAGGGGCAGGAGGGGGCTGCGAGTTCCTTCCAGTGCCTCTTGAAGGAACCCAGGGCTTCGAGACCATGAGAAGGCAAAGGCATGGGTTGGAGACGTGCATGCAGCTGCTCCTGAGGAAGGACGCTGGCCCAAAGGCCGCACCTCCCTGCTGCCGTGTTGCAGATGGGCATTGAGCTTCCACGGAAGCCAGGCCATGCAAAGACACGAAACACAACAGTCAGCAGGGCATTCCAGGGGGGCCACTTCTAGTGCCCATGCCTCTGATAGAAGCCAGAAAGGCCCACTGCCCAAGGCCAATCACATCTCACGTTTCAGCCTTCCCGGCTCTCCTGGGACGCAGCCCTGCTTCCCCAGGAGTTGGATGCACAAACAGTATATTGCACGCCATAGCCATTCTCTCCAAATCTCCTCTTGCTCACTGGGCAGGAGGAGTAACTACTCCTGAACCGCCCAAACTTCTCTTGGAAGGTACTGTTATCAACAAAAAGAACCCAAGGCTCACATACCAGGAAGGCGATTTAGGTGATTTTGCAGCAACGCTATTCGCTGAATCCCTCTTTTCAAAACTCCGCCTTCTCTCTTCCGCGGGAACCCAGGGAACTGCATGAATGAGCACTCAACACTCTAAATGCAGGTCCAGAACTTGCAGGTGATTTCATAAGATCACTGCCCCTCTCAAAGCCTCAGATTCTGTATGTAGAAAATCAAAGTCCCAGAGGTTGGCACTTCCTTCACATAAGTAAGAAGCTAATATGGAAAAGCACTGGGCTGCTTCCTTTTGCTTGGTCACCAAGGGAAAGAACCTTGAACCTAGTAATGGAACCTCTGGGGAGACAGATTTCTGCTCAGAAGAAGAAAGCACTTTCTCATTATGATGTCCTGGGAAGGGTTTGAGCAAAGGATCACAGACTGCTAGGCACAAATCCTGGATTTAGTGTCTGACCAATCTTTATCTGGATTCCAGCATTTTCACCTTTTTAGCTGTATAACTGAGGGCAATTTACTCAACAACTCTGAGCCTCCAGTCCTTGTCTGTAAAATGTAGATTGCAATCAGTTAATTTGCTTATTCATCCATCATCATTAATTCGCAGTGTTTGTTCTGCTACACACAGGAGCACCGGGTATCAACAGCAGCATCCCACGAGGGGTGAAGCTGTTGCAAGGAAAGTGCCTGAGGCCATGTGGCAGATGACAGGCGCCTAGTAAAAGCCGACTCCTATTACTTTTCAGTGAATGGCGCTGCCTCCAGAGGGAATGAGATGCCCCAGGAAGGCCAGGTAAGTGCTGAGGAAGGATGTGGAGGAGGGGACTCTGGCCTCAGGCAGAGAATTGTTCCTGTTTCGGGGCCCCTGGGGTCTCTCCTGGCCACCCAGGAGAGGCTGATCTGGGACTGTGGCCCAGGGACTCAGCCTCCCAGAATGGAGCTCTTTCCCGGGACCCACACAAAAAGCCAAGGAAAGTGCCAAGGGGACACATGGGCTGAGCAGGACAGCAAGACAAAGAGCTTTCCAAGAGGCAGCCACAAAATGGGCATTTCCAGGCCTCGGGGCAGCAAGGGGCGCCTCTGCAGGGGCTGATTTCTGACGGAAGTGGGCCCTCTGGTGGGCGGCGGGGGTAACGTCCCTGCCCAGGGCTCTGTCCCCTTTCTGAGCCAGCCTGGGTCCTAAGCACAGGACTGCTGTCTAAGGTCTGCAGACATCCTTGTTGCAAACCTCAAAGCACAGGCATTAGTATGAATGGTGAGGAAAAGTGCATTCAGCCAGAGTGAATTGTGGTCAGGGAGGTGAATGAGCTTTATTTTGGAGACCCAAATGGACTCCCACCCCGTGCCTTTGGAGTCATTATCCACTCTTCCCAGAAATCCACTATGGCTCGTGGCCACCTCATTCCTGTCGCTCATCCGGCATCCCACTCTGCGCCCTAGATTCTGATGCTAACGGGTGAGTCATGAGTGGGCTTAGGGCACATCCAGGTCCTGGGGCAGCAGATCTGGCAGGTAGCCCATGACTGACTCACTGTCTCTTGCGTGAGCGTGTGGCATAAAATGCCTGATGACAGGCACATTGTTTTCCAAAGATGAGGCAATGAGTGAACTGATGCCCTCAGGGGTGGGCATCACTTTCTTTCTGAGAACTCCCCAATGCCACCTGGTTTTCATGACCCCCATGACTCTGCATGGCCGCCTGCACCTGCCCCCTTCAGAGACCATTTCTGCCTGTGGTCTGAGCAGAAGAGGGAGTGAGCCCCACGTCCCCCACCACCCACCATGACTGCCACCCCAACCATACTGACTGGCCATGATGGGTACCTGAACTGGGTGTAGCCACCTGCAGGATGCCAGCAACCTATACCTAATGCCACTGGCATAGTAGATACACCAGCCTATTTGCTTATCTACTACACAGGGACCCAGCAAGGACATGGCAAGGGGCTGCTGGAACCAACATTGAAGGGTTGTGTAGAGAGGGAAGGGGTACACCAGAGGCAAAGTGTACTGAGATGAAGTTGGTTATACTTCTGGGTTATGGTGGTTAAATTTATGTGTCTATTTGGCTGGGCCATGGTGCCCAGATATCTGATCAAACATTATGCTGGATGTTTCTGTAAGGACGTTTTTGGATGAGATTAACATTGAAATTGGTGGACTTTGAGTAAACCATATTGCCCTCCCTAATGTGAGTGGGCCTTGTCCAATCAGGTGAAGGCCTGAATAGAACAAAAGACTGACTTTCTGGGAGTGGCAGGGGATTCTGCAGATGGATGCCTTTGGACTTAAACTGTAGCACTGACTCTCCTGGGTCTCCAGCCTGCTGGCTCACCCTACAGATTCTGGACTTGCCAGCATTTCTAAGTGCTTGAGCCAATTTCTTAAAATACATCTCTTTCGAGATATATCTACATCCTATTTCCTCTGGAGAGAAACTGTGATCAATGCACTGGCTGATGATGTCTCTTCTACTTCTTTTATCACCAGCATTTAAAAAAGAAATATTTCGGCCTGGTGTGGTGATTCACACCTGTAATCCCAGCACTTTGGGAGGCCAAGGTGGGAGGATCACCGGAAGTTGGGAGTTTGAGACCAAAGAGACCAACATGGAGAAACCCCGTCTCTACTAAAAATACAAAATTAGCCAAGCATGGTGGCATATGCCTATAATCTCAGCTACTCAGGAGGCTGAGGCAAGAGAATCACTTGAAGCTGGGGGACAGAGGTTGCGGTGAGCCGAGATCGCACCTGGGAAACACGAGCGAAACTCTGTCTCAACAAAAAAAAAAGAAAAAGAAATATTTCTTCTTTTTCTTTCCCTCCCTCCACAATTTCTACTGGCACTCTACTTCATTCAACAAATCACATTTTTTTTTTCTGGTTGTAAGATCAGTTTCAGGATTTTGCAGGATAATTAAGCCAAAGATGATAACACTTAATTGGTAGTGCTATTTAGCTCCTGGTTATGAGTGCTCATAACTTCTTTATTAAAAGCATTATGTAAGGAAGATGTGAGAGCTGTATTTGGGAACTCAGGCCAGAAATGGTCAGAGCTTTCTCTGTGTGTGGCACAGAAAGTCCGGTGCTTCCTCCTTATCCATCACAGTCTGAATTTTCAACATTATATTTGCAAGGTTGTGTGTTCAACGGGATTTCCTTGTGCTTTTAAAATCACCAGGGTAACAATTTGTGGGTATCCACACATGTGAACATAGGTGTACATGTGCCAGTACATTTATGACATGGATGTATTCGTTTATCCAGGGATAAAATTAAAACTTAAATTCCAAAATTACCTGTGAACCCATCAATCTGGTGACTACTCGCTGCCCAAATGCTTCACATTTTGAAGTCTCAGGCAACCTCATGCTAAATAAGGTTTGGGTTGTGTGTTTATCTTTTCATCCCCAGCACCTAACACTGGGTCCAGGTACAGAGGGGGCTCCATTATTAAATGAATGAATTAAATTATTCATTTAATAAATGTTGATTGAGCACCTACCTATTATCTGCTAGGCAGAGTTCTAACTGGACTCCCCATTTGGATGGCAGAATTCAGTGGTAGGTAGGCCGGTTGCGGTGGCTCACGCCTGTAATCCCAGCACTTTGGGAGGCCGAGGCAGGCGGATCACGAGGTCAGGAGACCATCCTGGCTATCACAGTGAAACCCCATCCCTACTAAAAGTATAAAAAAAAAAAAAAGAAAAAGAAAAATTAGCCGGGTGTGGCCGCGGGCGCCTGTAGTCCCAGCTACTCGGGAGGCTGAGGCAGGGGAATGGCGTGAACCTGGGAAGTGGAGCTTGCAGTGAGCCAAGATCGCGCCACTGCACTCCAGCCTGGGCAACAGAGCAAGACTCTGTCTCAAAAAAAAAAAAAAAAGAAGTAGTCAGTGGTGGGTAAATAAATGCACAGAATCCTGTCTCCCATGTGCATGTGTGAGAGGACATGAAACAGGGGCATGAGACAGAGTGGTCAGGAAGAGGTCTTTGGGGAGGAGGCATCGGCACAGAGCCTTGGTGATGATGGATACTTGGTTTTATAGGGTGATTTTTTTCCTTGGGAAAATCAGTTGCTTCCTGCATAGTGTATCAAATCTGACAATAATTTGCCAGGTATAAATTAGAGGGGATACAGAGAGACCAGAGAGGCAAGCCCTTGACAAGTATAGGAGGCTTTCCTTGGGACCCGGATGGTGTAAGATTCCCATTGCAAAAGGTATCTCTGTTCTCTCAGCTACCAGGAGGCACCGTTAATACCATTTTGAAGTCATGAAATTTGATTCTTCCATATTCATATTTATAACAAAGTCTACTTTGAGAATTATTTGATTTATATTTATAATTATACGAATGGATTTTTTATGTATTTGCTTTATTTATTTATACAGTTTTATATTTATAATTATATTTATAAAGTCTCCTGCAGAAATCCAGGAATTTGTGGAGACTAAAGGAGTATGTTTGCTTTCAGTTTTCTCATATTATACATTTCTGTTTTTTCTCTTAATGCAAAACAAACTCTATAGGAAACGTGAAGTCTACCAAAAAGTTTAAATATCAAAATTAAAATCTTCACAAATCTTAACTTTCATGAATATTTACTGCGGACAAGCAATTTGGTGTGTTTTTCTCTCAGACTCTTTTTTTTAATTCAGAAAAAGCTATTTTGAATATTATTGAGAATATACAGTAAGTAAATATGTCCTGGGTTGATCACTGAATTTCATAAATATTGACCAAAATCACTACAAACATATCCTAAATATTATTTTAAATCCCTATAGCGAATTCTACTTTATGTAAATAGTATATTAGTAAATTATTCTCCATACACTGAATATTTTGGTTGGTTTCTTCTTTTTTTATATTGGGAACATCCTGAAAAATTATTGCATCATTTTACTGCCTTCTCCTGCAGCTAAGGCTCAACCCAAAAGACAATTCTCATTTTCCTAAGGCATTTAGAGGTAGTAGTTAAAGAACTGTTCCTGCAGCTTCACAGTGGACGCTCTTTGGGCTGGCTCTTCTGCCATTCTCTTACCTTTCCTTTCCCCTCAGCATTGCAAGAGGAATTCTGTAAGTCCAGGGATCACATCCTCAAAAGACCAACAAGAAATGGCAGGACGCCAGAGCACCACATGGGACTCTCCTCGATTTCCCAAATGCCATCCACACACCCCCCGCACCCCCTACCCCTCACCCTCCCTACCCCAGGCCCAGCGCTAAGCAGGCACTTCCTTTGGTCTTGTTAGAAATTGCTCTGTCCTGTGACCATCTGGCTGTAGGGGAGGCCAGGAAAGGCTGCATCCACCTAAATCCACTATATGGGAGAAGGCAGCCAAGGAGAAAGAGACTAGAGATGGTGCTGGGAAGACAATCATTATTATTACTACTTGCTAAAATCGTCTTTGTTCACAAGCCTTTTTCTGTATTCATTATTTTCTAAAGAGTGATTCTCTGTAGTGGAACTACTGATCTAAAGGCTGTAAACAGTTTTGAGTATCTTATACGTATTAAGAATTGTGTTTGGGGAAGGGGGAGGATAGCATTAGGAGATATAACTAATGTAGATGATGAGTTAATGGGTGCAGCACACCAACATGGCACATGTATACATATGTAACAAACCTGCACGTTGTGCACATGTACCCTAGAACATAAAGTCTAATAAAAAAAAAAAAAGAATTGTGTTCTAAGATGGTGTGTTTGAATTATTTTTCACTGAATTACTACCACTGAATATTACTATAAGATCTTTTGCATAGTCTTTGATGTATTCAAGGAAATTGAGATCTCTCAACCTGGTAGTGTTTAGCTGATGTTGGACCGTGGTGTATGTAAGCGTAGCTGTGGCATGAAAACACCATGTTGTGAGTGTGTGTCCATGTGCGTGTATGCACATATATGTGTCTGTGTGAGTTATATGATTATCTGAGCATGTGCACATAAGTGCGTGTCCCTGTGTGCGTGTGTAGGCGTGTGTGTGTGTGCCTGCATGTAGTTCTGACTTGCCATTGGCAGGAAAAGGGAGTAGGGTATGGTCTCCCTCAATTAGGTGAAACCTCAGTTTCCAGACTTCTAAATAAACATGAAGATTTCTGCAGTATTATTCTGACTGGATTTCCTCTGCAGCAAGTGAGGAGTTCGCTTTAAGTTTGTTTTTTGTTTTGTATGGGTGGATGTTTGTTTTGAGATGGAGTCTCACTCTGTTTCACCAGCCTGTAGTGCAGTGGCACAATCTCGGCTCACTGCAACCTCCACCTCCAGGGTTCAATTGATTCTCCTGTCTCAGCCTCCCTAGTAGCTGGGATTACAGGTGCATGCCACCACATCTGGCTAATTTTTTGTATTTTTTAGTAGAGGCGAGGTTTCACCGTGTTAGCCAGGATGGTCTCAATCTCTTGACCTTGGGATCCCCCCACCTTGGCCTCCCAAAATGCTGGGATTACAGGCGTGAGCCACCATACCCAGCCTACACTGTGTAACTTTGAACAGGTCACTCTTCTCACTAAACTCCCATCTCCTCGTCTTTCCAAGGAGGATAACTTTTCCTGTGTCACAGGGGTTACTGTGAGAAACGTGAGAGATCATGTGACATGCTTCATAAAAGCCGAATCCTAAAGGAGGAGTGAGCCAGGTGACCCCAAGGGGCAGGATGTCTTAGATAGAGTGTCCTGTGGCCGGTGGGAGTGGGGCAGTGCTGCCGCTGCTGATGATGATGAAGGAGATGGGCTAAGGGCGTGCTGATGTAAGGGCCCTAGGGCCACACAAGCCTCAAGCCTGTCAAGGGGCCATCAGGGAGTCACTGGTTACTTCTGCTGGTTATGAGTGGTGGCTCATCTTCTGATTCTTGGTCTGCCCTCTATGGGTCAAGGACCCTTCCTTCCCTGGCACAGAGTTGCAGGCAGCCTCCTGTGCATACCTTCCCAGGCTAAGAAAATGGGGCTATATCTTTGTCTCTAGATCTTTGATCCCTGTACCCTGAAAGAGTAGGATTGAGACAGAGGGAGACGTTCATTGACGCAAGACCCGAAGAAGATGTAGCTAGATCTGTGAACGTATCAGATGTCTTGTAACATCTGGACCCTTTGATGGAGAAAGAAGCTTTCCCAGTGTCCTTGAAAGACTCTGCAACAGAAAGTAAAGGGTGACTGTGGTGGATCCCAGTATCTCTGGAGGCAACGTGAGGGGATGGGGAGATGGGCCCACAGTCCGGAATTCAAACTCCAGGTTGGTGTCCTCTTCATGCTGCTCAGATGGAGTGAGACTCCTAGCCTCCCTGAGCCTCCCTTTGCTGTTTTGTGGTGGCCTCATACATCCCCAAGGGTCTGTGGGCAAACCCAGCCCTGCAGACTCCCATCCTCCAAAGGTGGAGGGTTACTTCCCATTGGAGAAATCACCGCAAGCCTCCTCTGCTGGGTGCAGTGATGCACAACACAAAGCGTGACAAATGCCCGGCCATGGCCTCGCCCGCCTGGCCTCCCTTTCCCCGCTTACTGACTTTCCCCTCGATTCTAATTGGACCAGTCATTTAATTTCACTTCAGGTTAATGGCTTTCTGCTGTGGCAGCTGGGACAGAAGGTCAAACTAAAGGACTTCAGCCCTGTTCAAGAACAGCTTCTGACCAGAAAGGCGGGGGTGAACATAGCTCAGGTCTCCACAGAAAACGCGAAATGGATTAGGCAGGTGGACTCTGGAAGTGTGTTACTGTCCTCCTTCCACCTCGTGTAGACAGGAGGTACTGCTCGGGCAGTCTCCACAGAACAGAAAGATTCAGGGCTTTTTGGCATCTAAATAGGGCTGATATTTCATGTGTAGTCATGTGTAATTTGTTTTATTTTTATTTATTTATTTATTTGTTTATTTATTTATTTAATATTTTTTGAGACAGAGTCTCACTCTGTGGCCCAGGCTGGAGTGCAATGATGTGATCTCAGCTCACTGCAAACCTCCTCCTCCCAGGTTCAAGCAATTCTCCTGCCTCAGCCTCCCAAGTAGCTGGGATTACAGGCAGCTGCCACCACACCTGGCTAATTTTTTTTTTTTTTTTTTTTTTTTTTTTGAGATGGAGTCTCACTCTGTGGCCCAGACTGGAGTGCAGCGGCTCCATCTCCGCTCACTACAAACTCCGCCTCCTGGGTTCACACCATTCTCCTACCTCAGCCTCCCGAGTAGCTGGGACTACAGGTGCCCACCACTACACCCGACTAATTTTTTGTATTTTTAGTAGAGACGGGGTTTCACCGGTTAGCCAAGATGGTCTCAATCTCCTGACCTTGTGATCCACCCGCCTCGGCCTCCCAAAGTGCTGGGATTACAGGTGTGAGCCACCGTGCCCGGCCTACCTGGCTAATTTTTTGTATTTTTAGTAGAGAAGGCGTTTTGCCATGTTGGCCAGGCTGGTCTCGAACTCCTGACCTCAGGTGATTCACCTGCCTCGGCCTCCCAAAGTGCTGGCATCACAGGTATGAGCCACCACGCCTGGCCAATAATTTTAATATATATCTAGATTAGCTGGGCGTGGTGGCTCCCACTTGTAATCCCAGCACTTTGAGAGGCTTCCTCACAGTCTGCAGAACCATGAGCCAATTAAACCTCTTTTCTTTATAAATTATCTAGTCTCAGGTATCTCTTTTTTTTTTTTTCTTGACACGGAGTCTCACACTGTCCTGCCTCAGCCTCCCAAGTAGCTGGGACTACAGGCGCCCACCACCACGCCAGGCTAATTTTTTGTATTTTTAGTACAGACGGGGTTTCACCGTGTTAACCAGGATGGTCTTGATCTCCTGACCTCGTGATTCGCCCGCCTCAGCCTCCCAAAGTGCTGGGATTACAGGCATGAACCACCACACCTGGCCAGTCTCAGGTGTCTCTTTATAGCAGTATGCAAATGGACTATAGAGCATCAATACACAAAAATACAATATATCACATTAGTGTCTCACATTCTCTTAGTACCCACTCCCAGCCCCTTAATATACAATCAAAAGAACAATGGATATGGAATCAAACTAAACAAGTTACTATCCTGGTTTTCTTTTACCTGCTTGATGTTCAGGCAAGTTCATTAAACTCTCTTAGCTTCAGCTTCCTCCCCTGTAACCATGGTATAGTAATCCTTTCCTGGTAGGAGTTTCGTGAGGATTAGAGAGGATGGAAGTGGAGGTCCTGGAGCAATCCCTAACACAGAACAGCAGTTACATTCTTCTATGATTTAGTATTTATTGAATCCCCACCATGAGCCTGCCAGGCCAGATCTGGGCCCTAGATACAGAGATTAAAAAAAAAAACAAAAAAACGGTGCCCAGCCTATGAGGAGCTCTTTTTCTATGGCAGAAACAGATGTGAAAAAGGGCTGTGCAATACAATATGATGTGCGCTAGGACTGGGTAAGGGGCAGGGGCTGTGGGATTCCAGAGGAGGGACTGACAACTGGGCTATCAGGGAAGGCTTCACAGAAGAGGTGGCAAACGGCATTCATGATGGAGAATGGGTGGAATTGGTTCAAAGAGTGGAGTGGCAGGAGTGTGACTCAGGTAGGTGTGCATGCTAGGAGGCTCCTGTGCTGGGAGGGCATGAGTTTAGGGAGTGGCCAGGAATTTGGGTATGGTGGGGATACTTGTTGCACTAAATATTTTGAGGCATTGTCTTATAGGCTAGAAATAGGATTCCAGTTTCCAGGCCAAGATTTTCTACCAAATTTCTGCATTTCTTTGAAAAAAAAAAATAAAAATCAGAAACCTTTCTAGGTTCTGGTTTTCCTCCTCTTTAAGATGAAGAGATTGAGGCTGGGCAGGGTGGCTCATGCCTGTAATCCCAGCACTTTGGGAGGCCAAGGCGGGCGGATCACGAGGTCAGCAGATCGAGACCATCCTGGCTAACACGGTGAAACCCCGTCTCTACTAAAAAAAATACAAAAAAATTAGCCAGGCGTGGTGGCAGGCACCTGTAGTGCCAGCTACTCAGGAGACTGAGGCAGGAGAATGGTGTGAACCCGGGAGGCAGAGCTTGCAGT
>NC_037676.1:141150942-141339631 GCF_003255815.1 Theropithecus gelada
TTTTTTTTTTTTTTTTTTTTTTTTTTTTTTTGAGATGGAGTCTCACTCTGTGGCCCAGACTGGAGTGCAGCGGCTCCATCTCCGCTCACTACAAACTCCGCCTCCCGGGTTCACACCATTCTCCTACCTCAGCCTCCCGAGTAGCTGGGACTACAGGTGCCCACCACTACACCCGGCTAATTTTTTGTATTTTTAGTAGAGACGGGGTTTCACCGGTTAGCCAAGATGGTCTCAATTTCCTGACCTTGTGATCCACCCGCCTCGGCCTCCCAAAGTGCTGGGATTACAGGTGTGAGCCACCGCGCCCAGCCCACCTGGCTAATTTTTTGTATTTTTAGTAGAGAAGGCGTTTTGCCATGTTGGCCAGGCTGGTCTCGAACTCCTGACCTCAGGTGATTCACCTGCCTCGGCCTCCCAAAGTGCTGGCATCACAGGTATGAGCCACCACGCCTGGCCAATAATTTTAATATATATCTAGATTAGCTGGGCGTGGTGGCTCCCACTTGTAATCCCAGCACTTTGAGAGGCTTCCTCACAGTCTGCAGAACCATGAGCCAATTAAACCTCTTTTCTTTATAAATTATCTAGTCTCAGGTATCTCTTTTTTTTTTTTTCTTGACACGGAGTCTCACACTGTCCTGCCTCAGCCTCCCAAGTAGCTGGGACTACAGGCGCCCACCACCACGCCAGGCTAATTTTTTGTATTTTTAGTATAGACGGGGTTTCACCGTGTTAACCAGGATGGTCTCGATCTCCTGACCTCGTGATTCGCCCGCCTCGGCCTCCCAAAGTGCTGGGATTACAGGCATGAGCCACCACACCTGGCCAGTCTCAGGTATCTCTTTATAGCAGTATGCAAATGGACTATAGAGCATCAATACACAAAAATACAATATATCACATTAGTGTCTCACATTCTCTTAGTACCCACTCCCAGCCCCTTAATATACAATCAAAAGAACAATGGATATGGAATCAAACTAAACAAGTTACTATCCTGGTTTTCTTTTACCTGCTTGACGTTCAGGCAAGTTCATTAAACTCTCTTAGCTTCAGCTTCCTCCCCTGTAACCATGGTATAGTAATCCTTTCCTGGTAGGAGTTTCGTGAGGATTAGAGAGGATGGAAGTGGAGGTCCTGGAGCAATCCCTAACACAGAACAGCAGTTACATTCTTCTATGATTTAGTATTTATTGAATCCCCACCATGAGCCTGCCAGGCCAGATCTGGGCCCTAGATACAGAGATTAAAAAAAAAAACAAAAAAACGGTGCCCAGCCTATGAGGAGCTCTTTTTCTATGGCAGAAACAGATGTGAAAAAGGGCTGTGCAATACAATATGATGTGCGCTAGGACTGGGTAAGGGGCAGGGGCTGTGGGATTCCAGAGGAGGGACTGACAACTGGGCTATCAGGGAAGGCTTCACAGAAGAGGTGGCAAACGGCATTCATGATGGAGAATGGGTGGAATTGGTTCAAAGAGTGGAGTGGCAGGAGTGTGACTCAGGTAGGTGTGCATGCTAGGAGGCTCCTGTGCTGGGAGGGCATGAGTTTAGGGAGTGGCCAGGAATTTGGGTATGGTGGGGATACTTGTTGCACTAAATATTTTGAGGCATTGTCTTATAGGCTAGAAATAGGATTCCAGTTTCCAGGCCAAGATTTTCTACCAAATTTCTGCATTTCTTTGAAAAAAAAAATAAAAATCAGAAACCTTTCTAGGTTCTGGTTTTCCTCCTCTTTAAGATGAAGAGATTGAGGCTGGGCAGGGTGGCTCATGCCTGTAATCCCAGCACTTTGGGAGGCCAAGGCGGGCAGATCACGAGGTCAGCAGATCGAGACCATCCTGGCTAACACGGTGAAACCCCGTCTCTACTAAAAAAATACAAAAAAATTAGCCAGGCGTGGTGGCAGGCACCTGTAGTGCCAGCTACTCGGGAGACTGAGGCAGGAGAATGGTGTGAACCCGGGAGGCAGAGCTTGCAGTGAGCCGAGATTGCACCACTGCACTCTAGCCTGGGCAACAGAGCCAGACTATGTCTCAAAAAAAAAAAAAAGAAGAAGAAGAAGAAGAAGAGATTGAATAAAACTAGCTTCAAGGCCTTATTTAGTTCTATGAGGTCATACAGATACACATTTGATAATGTCACATGAAGAGACAATGACCTGGGATCTGGATTCCTGACAATGCCCTTTAAATGTCATCTCATCAAGATTTTCTTAGTCATTATTATAATGGTTCGCTCCCCTTCTTGCTCAATAAAAAAATGGACATTTAATCTAACTTGAAATCTCAAAGATAACTACTTTGTTAAACCAGTTTGGTAGGATGAGTCAGCGGCATACACAAATCTGAAGCGCTGACATCCTGGATGGCTTCGTGTGGCACTAAACTCCCAGTGATGAGGCTTCTGCATGTACTGAACACCTACCGTGTGCCAGGCATTGGGGGCACATAGACAAAGAGACATGGCCCCTTTCTTTAAAGAGCACAGCTTTGAGAAGAAACATCAAAGTAAACAGATTATTAAGATATAGAAAAACTAGTTGAAAGAAGTATCTGATGATATGAAAATGCTGTGGAGACCCTCTTTACCCAGGCTGGGAGTATATGAGAAATTTCACTGAGAACCAAACTAAACCTTTATGTGACAAGGCTAGGGTGTATCAGTGGAGAGAAGGATGCACCAGACAGAAAAAAACAGTAGTGCAAGGGCTGGCTGCAGCAATCCATCATTTCAGTAACAACTCATGCTAATATGGTGCTTTCTCTGCTACATACATAGTAGCAGGACAGGAGAGCAGGGCGAAACTCTTTTGTGTTACTCCAAGTCTTCGTACCGTGTATTACAGAGACCTTCTTAAGGTTGAGGATGGGGACTTGCAAAGACAGAAGGCAGGGCGAGAGAGCGGAAAGAAACCCCGCTGAAGTGGTCCAAGGTGTTGCTGAGTGTACTAAATGCAGTGCTTCTGAAGGCTCAGACCAAGGTAGCAAGTCAGAGAGAGGCATCTCCAGAGGTATAGAAATCCAAGGACAAGAGTTATGAAAAAAAAAATAACTCCCAGACTCTAAAATCTGAGAGAGAGAGAAAACAGACAGACAGACAGACAGATACACACACTACAATCAAAATTTGGCAGCTAGGCCGTAAAGCATAAAGAAATTTCTAGAGATTTTTTTTTTCAGTGTCCAGATCCCAAGGAAAGCTTTCCTTACTTCTTTTGAAATAATTGAAGTGAATTGTGCACTAAAGCTAAATAAAAGTGTTAAAAAAAAATGCCATTTAACATACAGATTAGGTAGACTCAGCACCCCCTCCTCCCACACTGTTAGTGAGTCATGAAGAGTATGCCATTATCGGGCCGGGTGCGGTGGCTCACACCTGTAATCCCAGCACCTTGGGAGGCCAAGGCGGGTGGATCACGAGGTCAGGGGTTCAAGACCAGCCTGGCCAACATGGTGAAACCCCGTCTCTACTAAAAATACAAAAATTAGCCAGGCATGGTGGGGAGCGCCTCTAATCCCAGCTACTCGGGAGGCTGAGGCAGAGAATTGCTTGAATCTGGGAGGCGGAGGCTGCAGTGAGCCAAGATCGTGCCACTGCACTCCAGCCTGGGCAACAGAGCAAGACTCTGTTAAAAAAAAAAAAAAAAAGAGTATGTCATTATCTGAAGGTAAATATTATTTAAATCCATCCCTGCTATTCATTTTCAGACAATGTTTAACATTGTGTCAAAAATTATAAAACACATAAAGAAGCAAGAAACTTGACCCATAGTCAAGAGAGAAAGCAATTGACATTTTGATAGAGATTGCATTGAAAAGAATGAAGTAGAAACACTAGAAATAAAAAATCTATTTGAAAGGCTTAACGGCAGCATAGCAGGGGAAAGGAAAAGTACAGTTGAATACAGGTGAATTGCAAATATCAAGCTGAAACACATAGAGGAAAAAGGGGATTATATAGAAAGGAACAGAGAACCTGATAGAGAACAATATCAGGTAGTCAAAAGTGTATAGTTGGTATTCAAAGGGGAAGTAAAGGAGAGGAGAGAGAATAAAGGTGAAGAAATATTTAAATAAATAGTGACTGAGGCGTTTTAGAATTGCCGAAAGTTATCCACCCACAAAAGCAAGATAATTTCAAATGAAATTACTACAAACGGAAACACATCTAGGCACATCACAGTCAAAACACTGAAAACAAAACAGAAAGACAAAATCTTAAAATAAGCCCTAGGAAAGATATATCACATATAAGGGAACAATGACACACACACAAAAAAAAAAAAAAAAAAAAAGACAGATTTCTCGTTAGAAACAACAAAAACCAAAAGACAATAGGATAATATATTTAAAATAAAACTGTTCCTGTCTACAGGAACACACAGTATGATATATGTGAACAGTTGAAAAATTTGTTATAATTTTCACCTTTGATATAGTTTATATATATATATATATATATTTTTTTTACAGTCACTGTCTTACAGTCTTAAAACCCAACAACTGGGCAAACTCTGATCCATTTCTATCAATTGTTTCTTTCATATTTTTCATTTCTAGTGTTTCTACTTCATTCTTTTAAACGCAATTTCTATCAAAATATCGATGACATGGTGGTAACAAAAACAGAAAAAACAATCCTAAAATGTATATGAAACTACAAAAGACTCCAAATAGCCAAAGAAATCTTGAGCAAAAGGAAAAAGGCTGGAGGAACCACACTACCTGACCCAAAATAGACTACATATTTATAATAACCAAAACATCATGTTAGTGGCATAAAAACAGACGCATACACCAACAGAACAGGATACAGAGCCCAGAAGTAAATCTACACATCTACAGCCAACCGATTTTCAACAAAGGTGCCAAGAATACACATTGGAAAAAAGACGTTCTCTTCAATAAACGGTGCTGAGAAAATTGGATAACCACATAGAAATGGAACTAGACCTCTGCCTCTCGCCATATACAAAAATCAACTCAAAATTGATTAAAGACCTAACTGTGAAACCTGAAACTATGAAACTATTAGAAAAACCTGCTAGAAGTGTGAAACTACTAGAGAAAAACATCAGGAAACTACTTCACAACATTGGACTGGGCAAGGACTTTTGGATATTACCTCTAAAGCACAGGTGACAAAAGCAAAAATATAGACAAATGGCATTACATCAAACTATAAAGGTTCCTCACAACAAATAAAATAATCAACAGCATAAAGAGGCAGTTTACAGAACAGGAGATGACATCTGCAAACTATACATTTGGCAAGGAGTTAATATACAGAATCTATAAGGAACTTAGACAACTCAACGGCATGAATAAATAAATAAAAGTATCCAAATTAAAACATGAGCAAAGGACCTTAATAGACATCTCTCAAAAGAAGACATACAAATGGCTAGCAGGTGTATGAAAAATTCCTCAGCATCTCTAAATGTCAGAAAAATGCAAATCAACGTCATAATGAGATACCACCTCACTCAAGTAAGAATGGCTAACATCAAAAACACGAAAGATAAGAAGTGTTGGTGAAAATATGGAGATGAGGGAACCCTTACACACTTTTGTTGGGTTTGTAAATTAGTACAACCATTATGAAAAACAGCATGGAGGTTTCTAAAAAATTAAAAACAACTGCCATATGATCCAGCAATCTCACTACTGGGTGTACATCAAAAGGAAACGAAATTAGCACATTGAAGACATACTGCACTCTAGTGTTTGTTGCAATACTCTTTCACAATAGCCAAGATATAGAATCAAGCTAAGTGCCCAATGACCAATGAGTGGATGAAGACTATGTGACACACACACACACACGTACACACACACAATGGAACAGTACTCAGCCACAAAAAATGAAATTCTGTCATTTGCAACAACATGGGTGAAACTGGAGGTTAAGTTTCTGTCATTTGCAATTAAAAGTTAAATTCTGTCATTTGCAGCAACATGGGTGAAACATGATGTTAAGCAAAATAATCCAGACACAGAAAGAAAGAAATCCCATGATCTCACTTAAAAGTACAATCTTAAAAAATTGATCACGGGCCAGTTGCGGTGGCTCACACCTGTAATCCCAGCACTTTGGGAGGCCGAAGAGGGTGGATCACCAGGTCAGGAGTTTGAGACCAGACTGGCCAACATGGTGAAACCCCATCTCTACTAAAAATACAAAAATTAGCTGGGTGTAGTGGTAGACACCTATAATCCCAGCTACTTGGGAGGCTGAAGCAGGAGCATCGCTTGAACCTGGGAGGCTGAGGTTGCGGTGAGCCAAGATCTCACCACTGCACTCCAGCCCGGGTGATAGAGTGAGACTCTGTCTCAAAAAAAAAAAAAAGTTGATCACATAAAAATATAGAGTAGAACAACGGTTACCAGAACCAGAGGAAAGGAGGAAAGGAGGATGGTAAGAGGTTGATCCGCAGGTACAAAATTACACTTAGAAGGAATATGTTCTGGTGTCCTATTAATGAAGAGTAGGGCAATTATTGTTAACAATAATGCATTGTATATTTCAAAATAGCTAGAAGAGATGATTCTGAGTGTTCTCACCACAAAGAACTTAGAACTGTATGAGGTGATGAATATGCTAATTACCCTGATTTGATCATTATGCAATGTATACACACATAAATTGCACCCCATAAATATTTACAATTACCATGTGTCAATTAAAAATAAATGAAAATTTCAAAGACAAAAATAACTGCAAATTAAGAACACTAAATTCATCAAAATATTATTTATAAATTGAGGCAAAACAAAATCATTTTCAGATAGGTAAAACCTGAGAGAATTCACATCCAGCATATTTGCACTATAAGGAATGCTAAAAAGACGTGCTTAAGCTTGATGGAAAAAGATGCCAGAAGAAGCCCAGATCTATAAGGAGACATAAGGAAAATGAGAAAAGAAAAATATATGAATAATGATAGGGCACCTTTTTATTTATTTATATAGGTGTCTGTTTTGACAAGTATGTACACACACACATGCAGAGGCAACTGGCTGTTAAAAGCAAAAGTAAGCATGGATTTTAAACATTCAGAATTTAAAAACAGTATCAGAAGAGCACAAAGGATAAAAGGCATTCTAAATGGAATTATAGGTCTATCCAAAAGACCTCTCATATGGTTCTTACATTATTCTAAAAGTAGTATGTTATTTGAAATCAGACTTATGTTTTAAAGACGTAGACTTTATCTGTAGTGCAACCACTAAAAAATAACACAAAGAACCGGAGTTTAGAAGTCAATACAAAGTAAACTTATTTTTGTTAAATTTTAAAAATTTGATTTCTTCAAATCAAAAGTTTAGTCTACAAATTTTATTATTTAAAATAAAAGGAAAACAAAACTTTTTTTCTGGGACATTCTTATCCATTTATCAAATGTTCTTGCTGTGCCTTGATCTCTTGATGTAACAGCCTTCCCCAGCCCCCATTTAAGAAAAAATATTTTTATTTTTTTCATACTGCCTTTTTAAAGATATACTTTATTTACAAGCAATACAATTATGCTTTTGGGTATTAGGTTCATTTAGACAAATGCACATAGTCATGTTTCCGCCACTACAAGCAAGATACAGAACATTACCATTGCCCTTTAAAATTCCCTCATGTTATTCCTTTATTGTCATTCCCTCTCCTCCACTCCATCCGTAGTCCCTGGCAGTCACTGATGTGCTTTCTGTTCCTATGATTTTGTCTTTTCCTGAAATTGATTTTAAATATTTATGGGAGGCAGTAGTGGAAAAGTTGACTTCATGACTTTATATCTTATACTTTTATATAATGTGTCATTATCCATGCTTGAGAAAGTATATTCCCTGATATATAGACACAATTAAGTGTGCTTTACAATGTATATGTAAAACTTTTCTGTTATATAAGAACTTCCTAGCATAAATTTATAAAATAAAGCAAACTTGAAAAAGTCAATATAGGAAACACAATAGATTTGCATTAAAGAATTCAGGAAAAGTTTTTTTTAAAGGAAAACTTGTGGGATAAAGAGAAGACAAATTTCAAGATACTAAACTTTAAGACAATCAAACCAATAATTACACTAAACATAAGTAGCTTAAATAGTTCAAAAACAAGACAAGGATTGTTCAACTAGATTTTTTAGAAAGCAATAACTTACTACATTCTGTTTCTAATATGCATATTTTAAATACAGAGATACAGCAGAAAGAAAAATGTAGGAAGAGATATATCATGCAAACAGTAAGTCTAAGAAAGCTATTGTTGTCATATTAGTATTAGAAAAAGTACTAAGTTGAAGACAAAGAGATAAAGAGGCATTTTATAACGATAAAAGTTTCAATTTATCAAGAATACATAACAATTCAACATACATATGCATTTAAGAACAGAGCTTCTCACCATCTTATACTTTTGTATAATGTGTAACAAAACTATGAAACAAAACTAACAGAACTAAAGGGGAAAAGAGATGAATTCACAATTAGAGTTGGAAATTTTAGTGCTGCTCTCTGAATAAAAAATAAAGCAAGTAGACAGAAATCAATCACGTTATAGAATATTGAAACAATATTTCCCAGGGTTTTACAACTCAGCACTACTCACATTTTCGACAGGATGAAAACGTGGTGATAGGGGCGATGGTGATGGGGCGGGGATGGTGGGTCATGGGGAAGGCGGAGCAGGGCATTGTAGAATGTATCCCAGCCTCCAACACTAGATGTCAGTAGCACTCTTGCCCCGGTTGTGATAACCGAACATTTTCAGACATTGCCAAATGATTGGGTGGAGGAGGAGCAGGGCAAATCTCCCCTAGTTGAGAACCATTTATATAGCGCATATACCAGGACATAAGAAAAGTCTACATAATTTTTTAAAATATTGAACATATATATAAGCAGTACGTTGTCTGAACAAAATAAAATTCAATTACAATAAGATATCCAGAAAATCCCCAAATAATTATAAACTTAGCAATGCTTTTCTAAGTAGCCTGTGGGTCCAAAAAGAAAAAGCACAAAGGAAATTAGAAAATAGTGTGCACTGAGTATTAAGGAAAGCACAAGAAAAATATCACAGGATACAGACTAAGCAGTGCTTAGAAAATTTTCAGCTTCAATGCAAACATTAGAGAAAAATTGTAAAATCAGTCAACTAAGCTTCCATATTAAGAAGCTCAAAAACTCAGAGCAAATTGAATATTAAGTAATTAAAATACAATGAAATTTAAGACGGAGCCAAAGTCAGTGAGCTGGAAAAAGGACAAATAGAGAGGAAAAGTGGGCAACTCCATGTCACAGTGAGTGATCAGAGTCAGGGCTGGATCCCAGTTCTTCCCCAGGCTGGAACAAGTGCTCTCCCTTCAGCCACAGATTACTGAGCAGCCTGAAGGAGACATGAAGAGATACGTGGGGAGGACTCAGGCCTCATGGGGATGGGTGCAGTTAAAACCCTGGGGATGCTGAAAGGAAGGACCATACAGAGCGGTGTGAGGGCCAAGTCATCCGTTACCTGTCACTGGAAGCCACGTGGACAATCCAGAAGATGACTCACTTTGGCAGCCCTGACAGTTAAAAACCAGTTTCCTTAGGCAAGACATTAACCTCTCTATGCTGTAATTTCATCCTTTGCAAAATGGGGGAATAGCAATGCCTCAACCACAGGGTTACTGTGAGGATGAATTAGGATGACGTAGGTGAGGGGCCTGGCGGGGGGCAGGCACACTATAAGGGAATGCACGCTGCTGTGGTCATTGCTGCTGATGTCTGAAGCAGGAAAAGGTGGTCAGGGCCTTCCCTCCTGCCCCACTCAACCTTTTCTCTCCTACCTCACCAGGGCTCTGATAGGCTCTTTCAGCTCCTGACCCTTTCCCTGCAGGATGCAGGTCCAGCCTGAGCCTGAAGCCACTTTTCTGAGGTTGAGCAACACAATTAGAATATGTGGAAAATCTGTAAACAGACACCAGCAAAGAGCCAGATGCTCCCTGGAGCCAGCCCAAGAACAATTAAGCAGTCCTTTGAAGACTAACTGAGCTGGGGGCAGCCAAGAGCTCGTCAGCTCCAGGCAGCCCCATCTCAACCTTCAGGGGAAGGGAGTGCAAACTTCTCTCCCTTCCTCTCTCTCTCTGAAAGCTAAATCACAAAATATCAGCCCCTCCCAAAGGCACAGTGGCGAGATGAGGGCCACCAAAAGGCCTGCTTGGCAGGACACCCTGTCAGGTTTTGGGGAGAGAAGGGCAGAACCAGTAGCCTGCAGGTCACACTTGGCCTTTAAGATGATCATTCATATCGTTACAGTTATTATTGCTCACATGGCATTTAAAAAATCTGAATCAATTACCATCACTGAAGGATGTTGCAATTTCACAAACTCACATACCCAGCTTCTCTGGAGGAAGCCGTGGGTAAGGCCACAATGAGCACACACGTTCCACAAGCCACAGTCGGCTAGAACTGAGGAGCCACCCCTGGGAGGGAGGGTGCATCACAGTTTGCCACAGTGAGTTCCACCCCTGTCATCTCCCCATCCTCACGATGGCATTTCTGTTATTGCCTCTTTCCCACTTTAAACACCTGCTGGCCTATTTGTAAATTTGAGTTTACAACCTCTGCTTTAAAACAGCCCTCATTTATTAGATAAAGCAAATGAGGCCTGGGAGGGAAACTGAGGAAAGAACTTACTGAAGCCATCATCAGAGTCAAAACAGTGCAACTGCACAAGCTAGAGAACGCTGTTGTAAACCAAAAATAAAATAGGGTCCCCAGTCATCTGAATGGACATCCTCCTAAACCAGGGCTCTTGAAATCTAACCTGAGGGGGCTGGGTGGAGAGGCTCATGCCTGTAATCCCAGCACTTTGGGAGGACAAAGTGAGTGGATCACTGAAGGTCAGGAGTTCGAGACCAGCCTGGCCAACATGGTGAAACCCTGTCTCTACTAAAAATAAAAAATCAGCTGGGCCTGGTGGTGGGCACCTGTAGTCCCAACTACTTGGCAGGCTGAGGCAGGAGAATTACTTGAACTGGGAGGCGAAGGTTGCAGTGAGGTGAGATGGTGCCATGGCACTCCAGCCTGGGTGACAGAACCAGACTTTGTCTCAAAAAAAAAAAAAAAAATTAACCTGAGGGACTATTTCAGGCCATGACAGGAAATGGGGGTCCCACTTGCCTCATTATACCCCTCCAGCATTAACATCAACACAGACTTTAAGTCTGATAAGGAACATTTTGCAGCCTATTCTCTCTGAAGCCCACTAGCTAAAAGCTTCATTAGCATGATAAAACTCTGGTCTCTACACCTCTTATCCTAACCCAGACATTATTTTCTGTTTGATCTCAGGTCTTTAGACAAACTCAACCAATTGTCAACCAGAAAATGTTTAAATTTACCTGTAACCACCCCACCACCACTCCAAGTTGTCCCGCCTTTCTGGACCAAACCCAATGTATTAGGTTGGTGCAAAAGTAATTGCAGCTTTTGCCATTAAAACAGTCTCTCAGGTTAAATTAAATAAAAAGTAATGGTGAAAACTGCAATTAGTTTTTCACCAAGCTAATTTTTTTTTTTTTTTTTTGAGACAGAGTCTGGCTCTGTCATCCAGGCTGGAGTGCAGTGGCGCGGCGCCATCTCGTCTCACTGCAAGCTCCGCCTCCCGGGTTCACCCCATTCTCCTGCCTCAGCCTCTCCAGCAGCTGGGACTACAGGTGCATGCCGCTATGCCTGGCTAATTTTTTGTATTTTTAGTAGAGGCGGGGTTTCACCATGTTAGCCAGGATGGTCTCGATCTCCTGACCTAGTGATCCGCCCGCCTCCGCCTCCCAAAGTGCTGGGATTACAGGCGTGAGCCACCGCACCCGGCCAACACCAACATAATATTTCTTAAATGTACTTAATTGGTGTCTCATGACTTCCTGAAATGTATAAAACCAAGCTGCACCCTGACCTTCATGGGTACATGTTCTCAGGACTTGCTGAGGGCTGTGTCACAGGCCATGGTCACTCATATTTGGCTCAGAATCAATCTCTTCAAATATATTACAAGTTTGACTCTTTGCACTGACACCGTCCTTCTGGTGTCTTATGCCACAAGACCAGCTCCAATTTCATATTCTGCCTCCAGAAACCACTCTGGCTAACACCATTCTCCCTCTTCCCTAAATTCCAAACCACCTGTCATCTTTGCTACTTATTTGGTAATGAATCACCTACTATCATTTATATTTTGGTCACTATTTACTGATGTCTGATATATGGTAGACATTGTGCTAGGTCCCGGGAAAGATAATGTGTGAATTCCATGCAATCCTGCCATTCAACTGACTGATCCAGTGCAGTAGAAAAAGCACAACCTTGGAGCCAACCAGAAACGAGTTTGAATTCTGCTTTGATGCAGAATTCTGGCTTTGGGACCTTGGGTAAAGTATTCAAGAGTTCTGAGTCTTGGTTTCCTCATGTGTAAAATGAAGGCTGTGATTCCTTCCCCATGTGGACGTTGGGAAGGGTGATGAGAGCACGCACACAAAAGCATGGCACTGACTGTGGTCTCCTTGCTCTCAGATTCACAACCTCCCCTTCACATCCTCAAGGGCATTGCAGGGCACTGCATTTCACAGACACCCCGGTCCCTGGCTTCTGACATGAAGCCAAGAGGAAGACTGGAAGGCAGCAGGAAGGGAGAAGCCTTTCTGGCCAGAACTGCATCTCCTCCACAGTGCTAGATCCATGGCAGCTGCCGTGGTTTTAGCTGCTGCTAGGAAACCCTAGTCTCCAGGTTCATCAAATACCACCTCTTTGGTTCCTCTTGGTCAAGGTTGTCGTGGGTAAGCAGCAAGTATCTGTGCCAGTGGTGAGGGGTTAAAAGAATTTACCCCTGTAAATTCTTCCTGTAGGTAAAGAAAGTCAAATTTATTAGACAAAGTAGGAAAGCACGTTGCCAGGGAGCAATGCACAGAATCAGCAGAAGAGGAGCTGACTGCCAGGAAACAAAGACTTGCTGGAGATTTTATAGGATGGTTCTTGGGTTGATTGATAATGCCAAGGCAGCAGGGAGCTAACTTGCATTCTTCTGCTCACCAAGGAGATGTCTGATGATAAAATGAAGCGTTTGAGGATAAGCAGAAAGTTTGTGAGTTAGGTACGTTATCTGTGCAGGAGTGTTATACATCCTGGGCCATCAAGAAAGGCAGACCTATAGCTTATTTGCTTTATCTCTTTGCTTTCCCCTGGTTCTGCCAGCCTGTCTCTTTTTCTTTAATTAGGACTCCACAAAGATAGCAATACCTTCTGGCGGGGGCTGATCTCTCTCCTCTTTGGCTCCTCAGCTAACCGTCGTCTGTGTAATACATTCCTTACTCTCAGGAGTTAAATTGTGTCCCCCGCAAAAGCCATTTGTTGAAGCCCTACCCCACCAGGACCTCAGAATGTGACCTTATCTGGGAGTGGGTAGTTGCAGATGTAACTAGTCAAGATGAGGTTACCCTGAAATGGGTGGGTCCCTAATCCAATAAGGACTGGTGTCCTCATGAAAAGGAGAAACATGGAGACAGGAAGAACACTGTGTGAAGATGAGGGCAGACATTAGAGTGATACCTCTGTAACCCAAAGAACACCAAAGATGGCCAGAAAAAACCTTCAGGAGCTAGGGAGAGGCCTAGGACAGATTCCCTGTTGCAACCCCAGAAGGAACTAACCCTGATGATACCTCGATCTTGAACTTCAGGCCTCCAGAACTGTGAGAGAATCAATTTATGTTTGTTAAGCCATTCATGTGTGGTACTTTGTTATGACGGTCCTAAAATATAAATACACCTACTTTAAATCCCTTCTGCCTGGTTTCTGTTTTCTGATGGAACCTATCTTTCAGTTGTAACCTGCATCTGGCACATGGCCTGCAGTTTGATGGGAAGTGGGAAACAACCCTGATGCTGATAGCAACAGGAGATAGACAGATTCCTAGGCAGACAGAGATGGGTTCCCGGTGAAACCTGACCTTCAAGCCAATACGGTTTAAAGCCTGAAAACTGAGCTGCCAGTTCCAGATAGAGTCCACAACTGGAATGAGAACTTCCGTCCCCATCTTACCTACTCTCTCTCTATTGGTTCCTTCTGAATGATGCCTTTTAACTAATTGAATGGTGCTTTTTCCAAGCCCACCCATGGACCAGTCAGCATGCACTGCACCATTCTAAGCCCATAAAAATCCTGGACTCAGCCTCACAGGCAACTGTCTGCTTTTGGGTCCCCTCTTGATGCTGAGAGCTTTCCTTCTGTCACTCTGTAAAATTCTACTCTGCCTTACTCACTCTCCAGTGTCCATAGACCTTATTCCTCTTGGTCATGGTACAAAAACCCAAAAGTCAATGAACTATGAGAGCAAAAGAGCTGTAGTGCTCCTGCTCACTGAGCTGTGGGCTGTCGGAGTAAAAGAGCTGTAACACTCCCTCCCACTCGTTGAACAATGGTAGAAAAGAAGCCACTGGGTGCCACTGCCTCCCACTCACTAACCTATGGAAGTGAAAAAGCCTCAACAATATCAAGCAGAATGAAAGCCAGAGCCAAAATAAAATTCAACCTGTGAAAGGAAAATAAAGACTCAAAACCCCAATTCACTCTGCCAAGACAAAAAACAAACAAACAAAAAATTAAGCTGAAAGCTGAGTCATGCAAGGAACTGCCTTTCTTTTTGTTCCTAAGAGAGTGCTACCAATGATTAAATATCTCCCCAGGTAGCTACTCTATGTTCACCTTACATTATGTAAAGTGCCAATTTGCCAAGCATGAAATGAATACATGACTGACTGTTCTCTTACCTGCCCATTTTCTCTTGCAACACGTGGACTCAGTAATGTGACCATACCCTCCTTCTTCCCTGCTCCAGCCTACTTTTCCCCTTTAAATATTGAAGCCCCCAAAATTATCTTTGGGGAAAGACACAAACCTCTCTTCTGAGCATGTCCTTAACTTTGGCAAAATAAACTTCTAGCTCGATTGAGACCTGTTTCAAATACTTTTTGGTTTGCAATTCAGAATGTATTTGGAATTCACTGGGTTCAAGTTATGTGCAAGGGACTGTGTGTGTCTGTGTGTCTGTGTGTATGTGGTGTGTGTCTGTGTGTGTGTGTGTTCTCAATGAGCCATCAGAACAACCCACAGAACAAGCACCATTATCTCCATTTTATAGAACAAGAAACTGGGGTTCAGAGAAGGTAAGTGTTTTACCCAGCAGGACACACTATGAGTGGGAAAACCAGCACTGGACCTTCATGGCCTGCTCCCAGCTCCTCCTGCAGTGCTATATCGCCAGTAGGAGATGTTTTCCGGTTTCTGAGCTTCCTTAGGGTTGGTTGGACATGGCTTGGGTCCACCAAGCAAAGAGTGCCAGACAGAAATAAGCTAAGTAAAGTAGGAGTCAGGACCCCCTAGAGGTGTCGCAAGGAGAACAGCACAGAACCGGGGTCCCATTTTCTCCACCTGCTGTAGTCATCCAGGTACTAGGGGACGTCCTCAAAGTCAGATGCCTGGAGGTTCTGCAATCAAGGACTTCCCTCTGACAGTAGCCACTAGGACCTAGTTTCCAAAGTTAGGAAAACCACAGACTGAAGGGCAGATGGAGGATTGCGCCAGTGTTCAGGGGCTCTTAGGGGGGATTGTCTCCAGCCAAGATGAATGGGCCCTGTGTTCAGCCAAGTAACACACCCTAAAAATGTGTGCATCCTAATCCCCTGAACTTGTGAATATGTTACCTTGCATGGTAAAGGAGACTTGGTAGATGTGATTAAGGATCTTGTAAATTAGGGATCTTGAGATGGGAAGATTATCCTGGCTTATCCCAGCTTGTCCTTATAAGAGAGAGACAAGAGCCAGCTTCAGAAAGGTGATGTGTCCAGAGAAGCAGAGGTGGGAGAGAGACTGGAAGATGCCAGGCTGCTGGCTTTGAAGTTGAAGGAAGGGACCACAAGCCAAGGAGCGCAGGGACTGGAAAGGATAAGAAAACAGATTCTCCTCCAGAGCCTCTAGGAGAAGCACAGCCCTGCTGACCAGCCGGGACTTCTGACTTCCACAACCATGTGATAAGAAATGTGTGCTATTTTAAGCCATTAGGTTTGTGGCCATTTGTCACAGCAGCAATAGAAAACTAATACAGATCCTTGGGGATATTTTTTTTCTCATCTCTCCCTACCTCCTTACTCTCTCTCCCTCACTGCAGCCAGGAAGGAACTCATAAATTCCATGATGCGTTTTCCCCTCTGCACCTGGCCACCATGTAGGCGCTGAGGATGTGGACACTAACTGGGTATCATCCCTGCCTTTGAGAATCTCACAGTCCAGAAGAGAAAAGAGGCATGAATGGGTAACAGCAACATCCCACAGTGGCAAAGCTTCGCTGAGAGGATGTGGCCTCATGGAGGGCAGAGGAGAATGGGGCCAGTGACATCACACAAGGGTCATGGAGGCTAAAGCCAAGAGATAGCCAGTGATGTCTGTGACACTTGATAAATGAAAGACAATGAAAACATGATGTCATTACATTCAAAGGAAGAGTGGGCATCTGTAGTCATTGTCCTTCCCACTTTGCTACTTTGGTCCCAAGTAATTTTTGCAATTCCTAGACTCGTCTAAAAAAGGGTTGCATCCTCCAAATACAACTCTGACATAGGTAGTCTCATCACTCTCAATTTACAGATGAGGAAACTGAATCACGGGAACCTACCCAGAGTCACATTGCCAGTCAATGCCACATTGTTCTGGGGACAGAGTGGTGAAAATGATACCTGGTTTCTGCCCACAGCCTTATACTCAAATGGGAGTGAGAAAGAATACATATATCCATGGAAAATGATGTCATGGCAAATTGTGATATGTGCTCAGAAGGAGAAAAGGGAAAATAAGAGAATAATGATCAGGTGCCTTTGGACTAGAACAGGATGGGGCCTTCCTAGGAAGTGAGGTGAGGTCCGAAGGTTGAGGAGGAGCCAGGTCTGCAAATAACCTGGGCAAAAGCTGTCTCAGCCGGAGGACTTAATGACCAAAGGTCCCAAGAGCATGGTGGGGCCCAGGACATGAGGAGTGCCGAGGGAGGAGAGGATGGTGGCAAGCAAGCTGAAGCCACCTGTACAGACCATGCATGTGCACATGTTGCAATGGTTGTGGTATGAAGTGTGCTGAGTTGGGGGTCTCATCCCCAGACAAGGCAGGCCACAATGATGCAGTGAACCATTTTCTAAATGAATTTCTAAATTCATCCCCCAGCACTGGGGATGAATGGGCTGGGGAATGGGTTGCTATTTAAGCCCACAGACATTGTCAGTGGGACCCCTGGGCCTTGCTCTGACTACATCAAGGGCTCTGCACTGCTATCCAATGCATCGTTCTGCAATGATGGAAATGTTCTACGTCTACACTGTCCAGTGTGGCAGCCACTAGCCACATGTGGCTACTGAGCACTTAAAATATGGCTCATGTGACTGGAGCTGAATCTGTAATTTTATTTAATTTTAATTTAAATATCCACAGTTGGCTACGGGCTACTGTAATGGATAATGCAGGCATGAGATGCTCAAATAAGGAATAGCATAAACACTGTAGAAACACGAGAGCAATTTGTAGATATGCGATACTGGTGAACTCCTATCGTTTCCTCTTCTCACAATGTCTTTGGTTTTGAAATGCTATCCTGGCAAGGAATACAGGCTAAACACGCTATCTGTGAGAATTCTGATGCTGCTAATTTAATCACAATGTAACTGATTTGACAGCTATTTCCCAAATAAGTAGCTGTCCTTGTGCCTTCTCTTTTTGGAAGACAGTGAGTGCTTGCATCCAAACCTCTTTCCCCAGAGAGACCTCAAAGGAACAGATGCAGTAGTCAGGCATGGGTGTGTGCCAGGCTAGGCTGACAGCAGGGGACCGCTGGGACTCATTTTCCTTCCAGCTGTAGAAAGACCGACACAATATAATACTATATCTAGCCACTGGTGAAAAGTTAGAGAATTTATACACACAGCTTGCCGTCACAGGGACCCGATGCCCACAGCGACAAAGAACAACTGGCAAATTCACCATCCAGTTCTCTGTTTATCATTTTATTGTGAAACATAATCACAGGTTTCCTTAAGAAATAATGTGTCTCATCACATTGGACTATGCAATTCCTGTATTTATTTATTTATTTATTTACTTATTTTAGACAGAGTCTTGCTCTGTCACCCAGGTTGGAGTGCAGTGGTGCTATTTCTGCTCACTGCAACCTCTGCCTCCCAGGCTCAAGCAATTCACATCCCTCAGCCTCCCAGGTAGCTCGGACTACAGGTGTGCACCACCACGCCTGGCTAATTTTTGTGTTTTTAGTAGAGACGGGGTTTTGCCATGTTGGCCAGGCTGGTCTTGAACTCCCGGCCTCAAATGATTCTCCTGCCTTCACCTCTCCAAAAGTGCTGGGATTGCAGGCACAAGCCATCACGCACAACCAGTTCCTCTCTCTTCTGAAGGGAAATGATGCAAACAGCTGGCTTTACCTTTTAGCTGACTAGCCCAGTCTTAACTCTGACAGTGGGAAGACATGATGTTGGAAGCCAGGATCCTCCCACTGTACCACCCACCACGCTGGATTCCTCTAGGTTTCAAGTGGCCACACAACCTTAAACTTCTCCCAGCCTCTTCTGGAAAGTAAGAGAGCCACATCATGGGCGGGACCACTACAGAGAGCCATGGTGTGGGAAGCTGCCCACTGAATCCCAGGGGTGACATCGACTCCCAAGTGGGCCTAAGAGGCAGAGCATTGAGCCAGAGGATTATTCTTGAGCCTTAGGATCTCATGGGATTTGCCTTTGCTAGATTTTGGAGTTGCTTGGGAACAGTCATCCCTTCCTTCTCTCCCATTTTTCCCCTTTGGAATGGGAAGATTTATCCTATGCTTGTGAAAGAAAAATAAATCTCAGGACTTCAAAATCACTAAGCCAAGGCAAAGGTCAAGCTGGGAACTACGTCAGGCAAACCTGCTTCCCATTTTATTCCTAAATAAGACAGCTACAAAGATAAGGAGCTACATACCTCCCTCACAATTTGTTCACAAGGAAATTCCTTGTGGACAAAGGACAGGCAGAACTCAAAGTCATCCTTCTGAGACTCACCTGAGACAAATGCATATCGGATTGCTTTCTCTGCCCTATTGTTTATGTAAAAATGCAGATTCACTGAGCCAGACTAAATTGTGTATTCAGTGGAAGTCTCATCAAAGACTCAAAAGAATGCAACCTTTTGTGTTTTATCTACTTCTAACCTGGAAGCCCCCACTTCGAGTTGTTCCACCTTACCGGACCAAACCAATGTACATCTTACACATTTTGATTGAGGTCTCATGTCTCCCTAAAATGTATAAGCTGTACCCTGATGACCTTGGGCACATGTTTTCAGGACCTCCTGAGGCTATGTCATGGGCCTGTCCTTAACCTTGGCAAAATAAACTTTCTAAATTGACTGAGACCTGTCTCGGATGTTTTGGGTTCACATGCCTATCCCACCATTGTATTTTGGAAGCACATAACTTGTTTGGTTTCACAGGTTCAAGCTGGAGAGGATTTTTGCCTCAGGATGAATCACACCTCTAGCTTCCCCCATATCTGATTTCGATGATATTTAGGTGTGACTTTGAACTCTAGACTTTGGGATTGTTGCTAGAATGAGTGAAGACTTAGGGGGCTGGTAGGCTCTCTGCTCTCCACCATGTGAGGACACAGCAGGAAGACAGAGGCTGCCATCTGCAGACCAGAAAGGAAGCCCTCATCAGACACAGGGTCTGCCAGTGCCTGGGTCTTGGACTTCCCAGGCTTCAGAACTGTCAGAATAGATGTTTGTTGCTTAAGACACCCAGTCTATGGTAGATTGTTACAGGAGCTTGAACAGCCTAAGACAGTAAGGATAATATTAATACCTGCCTCTACAGTTGTTTCAGACTCAAGTAATACATATGTAGTGCTTACCGGGGCCTCCAGGATGTGGTAGCCTCTCCATACCTGGCAGTCAGCATCTTCATCCGGCCTGTCATTAATTTTACTACTGGTAACAGTCATTGGCAACCCTGTTCCCTTGACATTCCTTGTTCTGTTGGGGCTGCAAAGTGCGTAATATTCCCATTACTTTCCACTGAGATCACTCCTTTCTCAGTCTCCATTTCCTGTAAGTAAAATTAAAACAAACATATGCACTCAAAGATGGGAGGCCAAGGTTTCATGATTTTATGAATGTGAAAGTGCTGACACGACTCCAGATTCAAACAGTGTGATGCCCTCCCCCTCTCTCCTCCTTCACTTACAGATTTCTCCAGGGTATAAAAAAAATCTGGAGCCTGGTACACAGCCTGGACGTCAACATAAATGGACTTTTTTGTACTAAAATATAATTTACATGCCATAAAAGTTATCATTTTAAAGTGTACAATTCAGTGATTTTTTAGTGTATTAACAGAGCTGTGCAGGATCACCACTATCTAATTCTTGGTTTTTTAGTGTATTAACAAAGTTGTGCAGGATCACCACTATCTAATTCCAGAACATATCATCACCTCCAAAAATAAACCCCATGCCCATTAGAAGTCACCCCCCCCTTTCCCCTTCCCCCAGCCTCTGGCAATTATTGTTATTATTTTTTGAGACAGAGTTTTGCTCTGGCACCCAGGCTGGAGTGCAGCGGCACGATCTCGGCTCACTACAACCTCCGCCCCTCGGGTTCAAGCAATTCTCCTGCCTTAGCCTCCCAAGTAGCTGGAGCTACAGGTGCTCAACACCATGCCCGGCTAATCTTTATATTTTTAGTAGAGATGGGGTTTCACCATGTTGGCCTGGATGGTCTTGATTTCCTGACCTCGTGATCCGCCTGCCTTGACCTCCCAATGTGCTGGAACTAAAAGCATGAGCCACTGCGATTGGCCACTTCTGGCAATTATTAATCTCCTTTGTGTCTATAGATTTGCCTTTTCTGGGCATTTCATATGCATAGCATCACACGATATGTGGTCTTTTGTGTCTGGTTTCTTTCACTTGTCAATTGAGAAAGATCACGAGAAAAGTCTCAATCATTTAGGAGGTTTATTTGCCAAAGTTAAGGACATGTGCTCGTGACAGAGACTCAGGAGGTCCTGACGACATGCGCCCAAGGTGGTCAGGACACATCTTGGTTTTATACATTTTAGGGAGACATGAGACATCAATCAATATATGTAAGAAGTACCTTGGTTCTGTCCAGCAAGGCAGGGGTAACTTGAAGCAGGGATGGGGCTTCCAGGTCACAGGTAGGTGAGAGACAAATGGTTGCATTCTTTTAAGCTTCTAACAAGCCTTTCCAAAGGAGGCAACCAGAGTATGCATCTATCTCAGTGAGCAGAGGGATGGCTTTGAATAGAATGAGAGGCAGATTTGCCTTGAGTAATTTCCAGGTAGAATTTTCCCCTTAGCTCAGTGATTGCCGCCGCCCCCCCCACCCCACACTTTTTTCCTTTCACACACTTAACATAATGTTTTCAAGGTTCATTCATGTTGTAGCATACAGCAGAATTACATTCGTTTTCAAAAGTGGATTAACCATACTTTCTTTCTCTTTTATAATAAACACAAGAGGCACTGCTGTTCCCACTCTGGAAATGGGAGGCCTAACAGATGAGCTGGTTTGCTCAAGGCCACCATGAAAAGTGAAGCTGCTTTTCTGACTCTCAGCATGAACTCTAATTTGGACTGAAATTACTTTACGGGAACGTTTTCATTGCCCCTTCTGCCCCCTTGCTCTCCATGGTTCCCGACATACACTCTTTCCCCTAGAATTTCTACCCATCATTTGTAGTCACTTAGATGTGGGTTCAAAACCATCTCACGACGTGCGATTGTGCACAAATACTAAAAGTCCATAGGCTTGGTCGTTCATCCGCTAAATGGGGATTGCAACAGGACTTCCCTTGGGGGGCTCTGCCTAGTATCAAATGAGGCTGGCATGTCACAGGCTTAGTACAATAACCGCTCGGGGCCAGTAGACCATACATATTTGTAATGCTTCAGCTGTAAAGTGGGGTGAGCAAGGCTTGGCTTGCATTTGGGGCTGCAGAGAGCCTCAGAGGTAATAGAGCCCCTGAAAGGCTGATGTAGAGCTGGCCAAGTGTTTGGCTGCTCTTATGATGTTCCTAGTTATAATTTCCTTTTCTCCAAAGCTCTAGCCAGCCCCCATCCCTCCATTTTGGAGCCACCTGCAGGCCCTTGTTTAAGTCCATAGTGATTGACAAAGTTGATACTTTTCCAGCAAAGTTTTAAAGTGAATTCCGAGAGTGGCCAAGGTCCAGCCCAGTGGGAACACAGAGCCATTCACATCTGCTCGCTCCCTGCAGCCTCTTTGGCTGCCGGTCCACCTGGCTGTCCTCAGCCTCCTGGGTTGCTCAGGCCACTGAGCATGAGCCATGGTCGGGGGTGGAGAGCACAGCAGCAGTGACTCATTAGCCCCACTGCTGCCTGCATGTATATGAGGCAGGATGCAGACCAACATCTCCAAGCTGTGTTGTCATCCTCCCCAGCATAAAGCTTCCCAGGTACCAGGGCCTGCCTCCAGTGCCCTGGGCAGCGGCTGCCCTATGCACTCAGCAGCGTGAGTGACATTCCTTTCTGTGGATTTGAAACCAGTTGACCAGTTGAGCTTTTGTTTCTTTCTGTGCTTTGCAGGTGGTCTTTCTTCTCTCTCTTAGCAGCATCTAACATTCAAGAGTCTTTGATTTGATTTTTGTTTTGAATAAAGCACCCCTCCACACACACCTATCTGAGGGTTAATTGATCCTTGCTTAGATACAGAATGACTCATTTTCATATCGCCATTGAGCAAATTTCTACAATTCACTATAATCGTGTGTTTAATTTCTGCCTTTGCCAACCCCAGAGGGCAGAAGATCATCTGTTGTCAGCACCTTGTTACAGCTAACAGCTAATGGGCTCCCTGAGTCCAGAGTCGGGAGAGCTGTGTGGGGCTGCAGAGGTCAGACAAAGCTCCATGGCAGGGCGGACTGGATTGGAAGGATGGGGACAGTTCTTACAGATGGTGATGGGAGGAGGTACCGCAGGAGGAGCAGTGACATGGACAAACAGCAAGGGAAGAGCCTACCACTGGACTTCACCCTCTGGGACTCTGAGCTTCGATGCAATGAATGGGTAAAATCAAGGTGACTTTTTAGAGCTGTTTCCATACTGTGTGTTTGGTCTTCATTCATTTCCATGTTTTTATTTTTCCATAGAGATTTACTCTCTTCACCAGGGTGTACAGAGGAAGGAATGAATCCTTCTCATGGTGAATTCTAGAAAAGGCTTCATATGAGAGGTATCATTTGAATTGAGTCCTAGAGGTGAATAGAAGTCCTGTGCATTGAGTTAGAGACAAGAAAGGCAATGAAAGAGAGGCAATGAATGCTTTCTAGTTAAGCAAGGAGAGCCCCATGGGCCACTTCCTTCATGGATCATATTTCTGGGTGCCTGATGTGTGCCAGGCACTGCACAAGGCATAGGGAGCATAATGTCATCAACGAACAAGGATCAGAAGTGGGGTCTGCCTTCAGAGGGAGGGAGCCTGGGGAGAGGGGCACATGACGGGCATGACCACTATGTTGGTTTGTAAGAGAGCAATCAGGGTTTTAAAAAGAGGAGGAATCCCTTTCCCCATTGTCTGGAGGTCTTGCATTCACATGTGCTTCCTCTGCACCCTTTCATCATGGCCTGTCCCATTCCCACATCACTTTTTAAACTCAAATATGGAGTTTAAAAACTCCCTTTGTTGGCTGGTTGTGTGGGGGAAGCTGTCCTCCAGCAAATGCTTATGCCCCAATAACTTTACAGTTTTTAAAGGGAGAGAAGGGTGGGTGCATGGAGAAAGGGACCTGGGTGGTAAGAGGCGGGGGACGCCTTTGCTCTGAGTGCCAGGAAAGCAGAGAGAAAGACCGCACACTCTTCCCTGACCCACCACTCATGCCTCACCTGGGATGAGGGCAGAGAAAAGGTCTCTGATGAGGCTGTAATGTCAATATCCTGCAGCACAACTCTGCCAGGGACACACCTGTCATTGAACAAATTGGGTTCATGACGTAGCAGGGAGAACACACCGAACGGGGCACCGTGGGTCATGTCAGTAAGGATGTATTACAGAAGGTGAGTGCAGGGTTTAGGCCTGTGTTAGGTGACACCGGGGAGAGTTTCAGGAAGCGGGCTTTGCTCTGGATTGGATGTGATCAAGAAACAGGGGCATCACCATGCCAGAGTGTCTTGTCTATAGAGAGGGCCAATCAGAGTGAGGCTAATGTTATGCTTGGCCAAGCAGCAGTGTCACTCACATGAGCCAGGAGAGGGAGTTGCTTGGTCATTTTTGTGGTGTGGACAAAGTTTGTGTTCATGACTACTGAGGGGTGTTGTTTTATCCGGCTCCATCATGGCACAGAGTGGTCTTGTCTGATGTTGATGCTCTATGGGATGTTTGCATTCAGCAGGACAGCACCAAGGCCTGGTTGAGGGCACCAGCTCAGCTCACCAAGGTCAGAGGCTGCTTCCTGTCCTCTTGAGTTCACACTTGGACAGCAGGGGGGTGTTACATAGAAGTGATAAATATTTGGGGAGATGGATTTATTGATTAGCCAGATTTGATCATTCCACAATATCTGTGTGAATAGAAACATCACTTTGTGCTCTATAAATATAAAAAAAAAATTGCTGTTTTCCAATTAAAAAAATGAAACAAACCTAAAGAGGAAAACAAGGTCAGATACCTTGATCTTCTCTACTTATTACTGAACTGAACTGGGTTCCACTCACTCGGCACAGTAAAGCCAAACATCCACATGCACATTCGCAGTGTTTATTTGTGGAGCACTGAGCATTGAGAATCCGGCAGCCCATGCTTAAGGCCCAGGCTTCCTGATGGCATCTGAGCAAGGGTTTTAAAGGCAGGGGTCAATTTCAGGAAAGAACAAGTTACAGGCAAAAATCATAAATCAACATGTGGAGGCTAAATATTGGTTTGGCATAAAAAGGTGGGATTTCCTGCAGTGGGGTAGGTCACAGGTAGATTTAAAGTTTTTTCTTGTTTGTTTTGTTTTGTTTTTGATTTTGTTTTTTGGGGTTTTTTTTGAGACAGATTCTCACTCTGTCACCCAGGCTAGAGTACAGTGGCCTGATCTCGGCTCACTACAACCTTTTCTCTCTTGGCTTCAAGTGATTCTCCTGCCTCAGCCTCCCCAGCAGCTGGAATTACAGGAGCGTGCCACCACGCCCAGCTAATTTTTGTATTTGCAGTAGAGACCAGGTTTCACCATGTTGGCCAGGCTGGTCTCAAACTCCTGACCTCAAATGATCCGCCCACCTTGGCCTCCCAAAATGCTAGGATTACAGACATGAGCTACAGCACCCAGCCTAAATTTAAAGTTTGATTTGCAATTGGTTAAGGAAGGGTAGC
Source organism: Theropithecus gelada (assembly GCF_003255815.1). Lineage (NCBI taxonomy): Eukaryota > Metazoa > Chordata > Mammalia > Primates > Cercopithecidae > Theropithecus > Theropithecus gelada. The sequence goes on from NC_037676.1 coordinate 141,176,397, forward strand.
CTAGATTTAAAGTTTGATTTACAATTGGTTAAGGGAGGGTAGCTTTGTTTAAATTTTTTGGGACAACAGAAAGAAATGCTAGGTCTGGCCCATAGGCATGACTTTCTCCAGGCCCCCAGGGAGACATTTTTGAATAAAGAAGGGTGGGCAGAGTTCAGTCCTCAGCTCCCCCTCACCTGAGGTCTGTGTACCAGAGTATCCATTTGGTAGGGACCCAGGTTTCTGAAGAACAACCCAGAGACATATGTTAAAATGTTATTTTTAGTCTCTATGGAGGAACCAAACAACTTATGGCTCTTTGTTGGCTATTGTTTAAGGCTACTATTACCTTCTGGCTTACCAGCTTGCTTATTTACTTCCCAAGACTAGCTAGGTGCCTGCAATGTCCCTTGAAGGAACTCAAGATTTTCCTTTATTTCCATGCTTTGGGGGCCCTGCAAGCCCCTAAAAAGAGGTTCCGACTCCATCTCACACTTGACCTTCCCACACTTGAAAGTACACTGAGTCCCCACCTGGTTAGGTAGATTTTGTCCCTGCTGATTGCTTTTTCAAATAAGAATATTGAAAAATTTATTTCTGTTTCTTTAAAATGAGCAGCCAGAAAGACTCTTAAGGAGGAAGAATTTAAGCTGGAAAGCTAGGGTGGGTATGGCCTGACCTCCTTCAGTTTCTATAAAGGTCTTTGTCAAAAACGCTTCCAGACAGGACCTCTTCTCAGGTAGAGATGACTATGAAAGAAAGCAATTAGCCTGTGGATATGACTCAGCCTGTATTTCTTTTCTTTTCTTTTCTTTTTTTTTTTTTTGAGACAGAGAGTCTCGCTCACCCAAGTTGGAGCACAGTGGCACGATCTTGGCTCACTGCAAGCTCCGACTCCCGAGTTCACACCATTTTCCTGCCTCAGCCTCCCGAGTAGCTGGGACTACAGGCGCCCACCACCACGCCTGGCTAATTTTTTGTATTTTTAGTAGAGGGGCGTTTCACCGTGTTAGCCAGGATGGTCTCGATATCCTGACCTCGTGATCTGCCCGCCTCGGCCTCCCAAAGTGCTGGGATTACAGGCGTAAGCCACCGCACCCAGCCTCAGCCTGTATGTCTTTTTATTAGTTGATTGATTTTTTTTTTATGTTCCGCCAAGTACTTAGAGATTGACCATTCTCAATACATCTTAAAAAGTCATGAAAATATGCTCTTGCCTTAGTCTCAGAGTCTCATTTCCTTTCTGTGGACTCCACTGTGTAGATAGCTGTACTGTTTTCACCCAGTGTTGCAATCCTTAGACTAGTAACAGAAGTGGGATATGCCTATGCGAACAAGGGAGAACTGGATGTTTGGAGCAGACTGGAACCTAGACAAATTGTCTGGGGATAAAGAAAAGCCTGGGATGTGTGGGAAAACCAATGCCACCAAGACCTTAGCACTTGCCCTGAGGGAGTCACAGTCCCTAACCCAGCGCCCCATGCAGAGCAAAGACAGGTCTCCTACCCTCATCAGGTAGGAACTGTCAGTGAGAGGCAATGTGAAGCAGCCAACATAAATTTTTAGAATCTCATAGCTTGTTTAGCCGGGTCCAGGATCAGCGGAGTCCTCCATATGCCTTGTGCATTCCCAGTTAGCTGACTCTTCCTTATCTTTTCTTTCTTTTTTTTTTTTTTTTTTTTTGAGACGGAGTCTCGCGCTGTTGCCCGGGCTGGAGTGCAGTGGCACGATCTCGGCTCACTGCAAGCTCCGCCTCCCGGGTTCCCGCCATTCTCCTGCCTCAGCCTCCTGAGTAGCTGGGACTACAGGCGCCCGCCACCTCGCACGGCTAGTTTTTTGTATTTTTTAGTAGAGACGGGGTTTCACCGTTTTAGCTAGGATGGTCTCGATCTCCTGACCTGGTGATCCGCCTTGTCCCGGCCTCCCAAAGTGCTGGGATTACAGGCTTGAGCCACCGCGCCCAGCCTAACTCTTCCTTATCTTTGCAAACTCTGCTCACTCTACCCAAGCCAATCCTGTCAAATAGACCTCATTAACTATGTGTCATTCCACCCCTGGTTGCTAATTTGCATGGTTTTCTTTATTGCAACATCATTGTCAGAAGGAGGGTGAAACTTTACAGGGACAAAGAACAGGAGAGTTCTTGGACAATTTTCTTTGGTACTATGTGGCCTCTCCACTCTTTAGTTAAGCATCTCTTCTATCCTTATCTGTCTTCTTTCTCTAGGCTGGGAGGATGGAAAAACCCCACTTCCTCCTGCATTTTCAAATATCTTAATGAATAAAATATTTTTCCTAAAATCTAGTAATTTAATCTAAATGTCATCCCAGTGTAGGTCATCACTCTCTTCTCTTGAAAGGTTGTGTGTACTTTTGTTCCTTTTGTTTTTGTATCTTTTCTCTGCCTTTGGTGTTAGTTTACCTAACTACAATATGTCTAGGTGTGATTTTCTATTTATTCACCTGTCTTGGGGCTCCTGTGCTTCCTGAGTCTGTGGACTCATGTCCTTCAACAGGTCTGGGAATTTCTCAATTTTTCTGGCCATTACCTCATTACCTATTGACCCAGTCATAGTCTTGTTTCTATTATTATAGTGGGTATAATGTCTCCTTTTCTGAGATCCCTGTAAAGTCGCATCTTTCATAATTTTCATTCTCTTTCTCTCTGGATTATGTTTAGAGTAATATGGCAATATGATCAGATCTAATATCAGGTTTACATGTTATATTGCCACTTTCTTCATATTTGTATTTCTGACCCATTCACTAATTTTATTTAAAATTTTAATGATTATATTTTTATTTCTAGATGTTCTACTCACTTGATGTTCTAGTCCTGGTGTTAGAGGGCCAGCAGGTTTGTATGCCCCTTGTGCAGTAACAAATCCATTATGCTGAAGCAGCAGGGTTTGCAACAGAGAGAGAGTTCAATGATTTCAGGGCACCCAGTGAGGAGATGGGAGGAGACCCTCAAATCCATCTCCCCCAAGAATTCTGGGCTGGAGTTTTTAAGGGGACCATGGAGGGCAAGGGGCTGGACAGTTGGGGTCATTGATTGGTCAAGGTAGGGGGTATGAAATAATCAAGATGTGGAAACTGTGTTCTTTGGTGAATCAGCTTTTCATCGGGTCCTTCAGACAGCTGGAGTAAGTGGCATCCTTTAGACCAGCTGACGTCAGTAGTTTCACCAGTATGCAAGACCTAAAAGAATATCTCAAAAGGAAAAGTTAACATTTCATAATGTTCAAGTGGCTGTTGATAGAGCAGTTAAGTAGAACTAGGATCTTGTAGCAGGGTCTATCTGATGCTAGGACAATAGGTACCAAACAGCTATGAGAAAGCCGGTCAGACAGCAAGCTGACTTGATGATCAATGCTGAATGTGTTGCAAGCTGAGTGTATTTTCAGCGCTCCCTTTCCCTTAATTTCTGATGAATTTTATGTAGTTTATAGGAGTGTTTTCACTAGCATATTACTAGTTTCCTGTGATTTTGAATCCTCCTTTTATTTCTTTGTTTATTTTAAATGTGCTCATCCATAAACTCTACTAATTATCTGAAGTTCTTAGAGGCCTAATGCTGGTAATTATCATACCTAACTGACTCTGATGTATTGTTTATGTGGTATTAATGGGTATCATTTTATTGTATTGTTTCAATACATTACTCACAACATCTTGTATCTCTACGTATTTCTTCAATTTAGGTGTTCAGATTGAACTGAATCTGGATTATACTTTACCCTAGATCAGCTCCTCCCCTTCTGCTCCCCTTTCTCCTGGCTCAGCTTCATGCCTTGTGTCTTTGAAGGAGGTGCCCTGCTTGTGGCTTATGTACTTTGTGCTGCTGAAAACTCTACTCACAGCTGCTGTAGTACAAGTTCCCACAGGCCTAGGAGCCCTGGTTTGTGTGCAGCATCACCTGATAAGGGAGAAATTGCTGCACCTGAGCATGGGTTAGGCTGGACCACCAGATGCTCTGGCTTCCAAGCCGCTTACTCAAGGGTCTAGGCAACAATCCGAGAAACATAAGGGAGTTAACCCACTGAACGGTGTACTTTGACCAACAAGGAAGATGAGAATGCAATGAGCCAGCAAGTGAATTTCTCACTCTCTGTCCTCTCACACAGACTCCAGATGTGATGGTTCCCCCAGCCCTTATCCAGTGGATTTTGTTTTGAAGGGGTAGCTAACTAAGGAATGTGTCACCCTGAATTTATTTTTGGTGCGAGGATGACTGACACATAACACTACAGGGATTTGAAGCTGTGAGCTTACATTGGCAGTGTTCAAATTCGAAATCTTGCAGATTTTAAAAATTAAGGTACAATTGACATAAAAACATATACATTTTTAATGTATACATCTTGATGAGTTTGTAAGTATACAGCCACGAAACTTCCACTCCAAGCAATGTCATAAACATGACTGTCATCTCTAAAAGTTTCCTCCTTCCCTCTTTTTTGACGACAAGAGCATTTAACATAAAATCTACCCTCATAAAACATTTTCAAGTATATGATACAGTATTGTTAACTTTAGGCACTTTGATATACTGTACATCCCTAGGACTTATTCATCTTGCAAAATTGAAGCTTTTTTTTCCTCTGAACAACATCTCCCTGATTCACTCTCTCTTCAGCACCGGTAACCACCATTCTACTGTCCGTCTCCATGAGTTTGATTACTTTAGATCCCTGATGTAAGTGAGATCATGTAATATCTGTTCTCCGTGTCTGGCTTATTTTACTTTGCATGATGTCATCCAAGTTCATCCATGTTGTATCAAATTGCAGGATATTTTTAAAGGCTAAGTAATATTTCATTGTATGTATATACCACAGTTTTTTATCCATTCGTCTGATGACAGACACTTAGGTTGATTCCATATCTTGTCTATTGTGAATAACGCTGCAATGAACGTGGGCGTGTAGAATATCTCTTTGAGTTTCTGATTTCAATTCTTTTCAATATATGCCCAGTAGTGGAATGACTAGATAGTATGGTACATTTTGTTTTTCAAACAGCGTGTACACTGTTTTCAATAATGGCTGTATATATTTACATTCCCACCAAGAGTATACAAGAGTTTCTTTTTCTTCACATCCTTTCCAACACTTATTATTATTGTTTTTTTGATAACAGCCATCCTAACACATGTGAGGGGATATCTCATTGTGGTTTTAATTTGCATTTCCCTGATGATTAGTAATGTTGAGCATATTTTTGTGTACCTATTGTGTATCTTCTTTGGAGAAGGGTCTATTCAGATTTTTTACCCATTTTTAAAATTAAATTATCTTTTTTTTGCTATTGAGTTGTATGAGTTCTTTACATATTTTGGATTTTAACTCTTTATGAGATATATGATTTGCAAATATTTTCTCCCATTGTGTAAGCTGACTTTTCACTTTGTTGATTATTTCCTTTGCCGTGCAGAATCTTTTTAGTTTCATAGAGTCCTATTTGTCTATTTTTGTTTTTGTCGCCTGTGCTTTTGGTGTCATATCCCAGAAATCATTTCCCTTCACCTCATGATGTTGATGCCTTTGTGTAGCCACTTCTCTGAGTGCGGGCAGGATTTGTGACTTTCTTCTAACCCATAGAATTTGGCATAGGTGTTGGGATGCACAGGATTATGTTGCATACGATTGTAACTCCTGTCTTGCAAGGAGACTCTCTCCCTTGCTGGCTTTGAGGAAATAAACCACCATCTTGTGAGCTCCCTATACAGAGAACCACATGGCAAGGAATGGAAGGTGACTGTGCCAGTTCCTAGGGTCACCAAAACAAATTACTACAAACTTAGTGATTTAGCACAAATTAATTCTTCCACAGTTCTGGAAGTCAGAAGTCCCACACAGGTCTCATAGGACTAAAATCAGTGTTGGTTAGGCTGTGGGCTTTCAGGATGCCCAAGAGGAGAATCTGATCCTTGCCTTTTCATTTTTAGAGGCTGCATGCATTTCTTTGCTCATTTCTCTTTCCTTCATCTTCAAAGCCAGCAACAGCCTGACTGCTTTTTTTCCTTGTTGTTGTCACATTTCTCTCTAACTGACAATAGCCAAGAGAGGTTCTATACTTTCAGGATTCACATGTTCAGATTGTACTCAGCTGGATAATACAGAGTTCTCTTCCCATTTCTCAACCTTAATCACATCCACAAAGTCTGTTTTGCCATGTAAGGTAACAGATTCTGGGGATTAGGGCATGGGTATTTTTGGGGAGGCATTAGTTTGCCTACTATAGTGACTTCCAACCAAAAGCCAGGAAGAAATTGAGGCCCTCAGACTAACCACCCACAAGAAACAAATGCTGACACCAGGCACGTGAGCTAAGAAATAGTTCCTTCCCCAGTCAGTCCTCAAAGGAGACTGCAGCCCTGGCTCACACCTGGATTGAAGCCAAGGTATGCCTGGACCCCTGACATACAGAAATTGAGATAGTAAATGTGTATTGTCTTAAGCAGCTAAGATTGTGGTAATGTTATCATACAGAAATTGTTAACTACTACATTGTACAGAAGTCTATTTGGCTTTGTTCTTGCCTATTTCTCCAAATTCATCTGCATTGCCCTCCCTTCAATTCATGCATGCATACATTCACAGAAACACACACACAAACATACCACCTACAATAAGTATCTACTTCTAATTCCTTACAGAAAGTACTAGGTTTTATGCCTCTGTACTGTGAGAATGAATATCACCAAATGAGAAAAAACAAAGGCTATTTATTCTGAGTTTGCTGTAACAAAGAGTCAGCTACCATCACTTATATTTGTCATACAGAGGAGTGGAAAGCTGTATAATGGAAGAAAAGGTAAGGCATTAGGTATTTCCTGATTAAAGGCACAGGGAAGCTGGAGTTGGGCTAATTACAAGTAGGGCAACCCATGTGATTGCTTAGGAGTGAATTTAGGCTTTCTCTAGTTGTTGGAAGTTGGGGAAACCATCAGTTATTTATCAAAACCTGGCCAGCTTAGACTGACAGTTATAGGGGTTGTTATTTGGCTTTCTGGATTGGTTGCTGCAGATAATTGGTTGGCGTTCTGGACTGGTTGCTGCCAATTGCAAGTCAGAGCTTTATTTTTGTATATGGTTCGGCCATTGTCCATCTGTATATTCAGCCTCTTAGCACTTTCACAAGTGCTGTCTTTTCTGCCCAGAGGGCCCTTCCTAACACCTGATCTAGCTGCCAAACTTGTATTCAACCTTCCAAACTCTGCTTAAGTTAACTTCTTCAGTAAAGTTGCTGCAGTCACTCAGCTCTTAGTATGCTATGTGTACATCAACACTGAGTGTGTCGCACTATGTCAGTTTGTATATCTTTTTCTCCCCAACATAATTGTGAGCTTCTCTGTTTCTCCAGTATCTAGCCCAGGGCTGGGTAGCTAGGCACTCAGTACATGCCTATTGGATAGAGGTAAAATAGCCAGGGCTGGTGACAAACTGAATATTCTCATATTTTTTATCCAACCCAGCGGTGTCATTTTAATGTGAACTGAATCCATGGGGTCTTCTGATGTTGGAATTGAAAGGTGTCATGCCCATCTTGGCCTACTGTTAGGAAAGAGAAAAGGAATGGCAAGAGCCTTGCCCTAATTTTCCCTGGGAAAGAGTCCAAACAGCAACCCAAAGGCAGGCCCCCAGACCCAGGTTATTGCTAGTATTCCATGCATCCTGGAGATTTTGGAATGCTTTGGAAGGGCCTAGAGCCAGAAGTGTGGTGCTCTGGGGTCTCTATCACAGTAAGTAAAATAAATGCTGGCACACTGAGGGTGTTTGCTTACAAGAATGCACTCATGAATAATGGAAAATTACTCATCACCTACCAACATTATGATTTAAACTTTCTGAAGAATGAATGGTATAATCCAAGAAGACAGTGGAAGCAAGGTTGGTGCTGCAGAATTTTTCTATTCTAACATTTTCTGTCCATGTTTTCATCAGCCCCATGTCATGAAAACACAATTATAAATATGCAAAGGGGTATGTATAAATCTGTTGTCGTATTAGGAACTCAAGAGTAAAGGTAAGCCCAAAGCTATGCTATTTCTTGGACTTCTTTAGTCATCAAGCCAGGCAAATGAATATGTTAGGGATTTCTCTCTCGCTCGCTCTCTTTTTTTTTTTTTTCCCACCAGCTCAAATCCCTGTATGGTTAATTAAAAGCAATGGCATCGTCTCTACTGTGATGGAACAGTCTCATTTCAATAGTCCATCATACTAATTAGGAAGGGGAGAAGGGATTTTTCTATTTCCAATTTGTCTATTCTAAAACTAGTAGAATTCAGAGATGAGTCAAGGAAAATCCAACAGGCAAAATTTTGTTTGGAAAATGATGCTTCATAAATTTTAATATGTGACTTAGATTTAGGACTCTTGCATTATTATTATTGCTGAAAACTAATAATCAGTTATATTTGCAATAATAGTAGTAGTAATCATCATCATCATCATAATAGCAGATAGCATTTTGGAATGTCTACTATATTCTACATCATCATTTCCCCAAGTATGTCCATATAACACTAGTCCTTTATCATGAAAAGTACTCCCATAGGTCAGAGATGCATTGGAAAACTCAATACTTTAGCCTCCCTTGGAGAATTGCAATGTTCACTAGGAAAAAAAAAATTCCCTTTTTTGTAGTTTTCTATTTTTAGGAGTCTTGAAGTTAAAAAAAATTATATTCAGAACTGTCAAAACATATTTGATAATGAAATAGTTTATATGTGGAATAACTTATTTATATCATGGGAATTGGTAGTTCATGGAATAAATTTTGGTATTTTAATTATTAAAAACAATCTACTATACAGTTATGTTATTTTATTACAGATAAGAAAAATGAGACTCAGGAGGCATGGTGTTTTGTCCAAAGTCAACAAGTACATTCCATCTCTGGAACTGAAACCTACACTGTCTGGCTCTAGCTGATGCTCCTGATGAAAGTACTTTGTTATCCACGTGGGTTTTGGTTTGTGCATGTATTTGGCTGTTCAAGTTAAATCTTCTATGCTTATTCTCTGTTAGGTGTTCTTTAGAACATTTGCAAAAGAAAGGACCCATGACTAGACAGTGAACCTTTATTCAAGTCTTTACATCAAGCATAGTGGAACGTTGATCCCTTTGCTGATACAGAAATTCATGCCAGCAAGACAAGCATAAGGCCACCAGATGGGGGAAGGAAGAGCGGTGGGGAGAAAGCACACCTTTTGTTTGCACCTCTGAGTGTCAGGCACTGGGCTGCACATGGGATACTGGGAAACACAAGACAAGAATGTGTCACAAAGACTTCCACCAAGGTATGGCTTAACTAATGACCTTTTAGAATTTTGGCTTTCAATGAACACAAGTTCTTAATTTTCACCAGGTTTAGGTTATCTTGTTTTTCCTTTATGAGTAGTTCTTTGTAGCTTGTTTAAGAAATCTTTGCCTAAAACCAGATTATAAAGATATTCTACTGTTTTATTCTGAAGATCATTTTTCACTTTAAGACTTATGTTTATGGTTTTCCTCCAATTATTATTGTTTTTTGCATACTGTGGGATAGTGTGGAAAGTTCATTTTTTTCCCATACATATTTCCTGACTATCTATTTTGACCTATTGCTCTATTTATCTTTGTGTCAATAGTCACACAGACTTAATTACTGCAGCTTCATACTACATCTTGAAACTTACGGATTCTCTAACTTCTTTTTAAATATTGCCTTGGCTATTCTATAATCACAGCATTTCCACAAAACTTTTGAATTTGTTTATCAATACCCACAACACTAACATGAAAAGAATGACCTGCTGCAATTTTAATTAGAATTATATTGAGTCCTTAGATGAATTGGGGAGAGTTAAGATCTCAATAATATTAAATGTCTCAATCCATGAACATAGAATATCTGTCAATTTGTTTAGATATTCTTTAATTTTTGTCAGCAGTATTTTGTGTTGTTCCATATGGAATTCTTACACATCTTTCCTTAGATTTATTCTTAGATATTTGGCTACTTAAATATTATATACATTTCCGTGGACTTATTCCTATATATTTAATATGTTCTTATGTAACTGCAAACAGTATTTTCAAATTTATTTTTCTATTATTTCTTGCCAATATATATAAACATAACTATCTTTTTTTTTGTTTTTTATTTATTTATTTTTTGAGACAGAGTCTTCCTCTGTCTCCCAGGCTAGAGTGCAGTGGCACAATCTCAGCTCACTGCAACCTCCACCTCCTAGGTTCAAGCGACTCTCCTGCCTCAGCCTCCCGAGTAGCTGGGATTACAGGCACATGCAACCATGCCTGGCTAATTTTTGTATTTTTCAGTAGAGACAGGGTTTTGCCAATTGGCCAGGCTGGTCTCGAACTCCTGACCTCAGGTGATCCGCCCACCTGGGCCTCCCACAGTGCTAGGATTATAGGCTTGAGGCACTGCGCCAGCCGACATAATTGTTTTGATACAGACCTTGTTTCTTACATCTTTGCTAAATTGATTTATTAATTCCAACTGTAGAGTAGGTGATTTCTACATCCATAATTGTTGCATTTATAGAGAAAAATGGCTTTATCTATCCCTTTATAAATTCTCATAATTTTAATTTAATTTTTGTGCATGACTGTCCTGGCTAGTATCTCCTGTACACAGCCAATTAAAGGTGAGGATAGTAGACATCATTTTTTCTGTTCCTTTTTTCAGAGGGAAAGCATATATACTTAATCATTGAGTATGAGGTTAGCAGAAAGTTTTTAGCTCATATGTTACAACAGATTTTAAAAGTTCCATTTAACTCATTTACTGGTAAGTTTTGATCATTGACAGGTATTGAATTTTGTCAAGTGCTTTTTATATATTTACAGGAAAGGTCATAAAAAGTTCCAATTGTATTCTGTTCATGTGTAAATTAAAATGATTAGAATTTTAGTATTAAGCCAAACTTGCATTACTGGAATAAGTCCCACTGTGTCAAATTGTGTTACCCTCTTCATATATCACTGGATTTTATTTGACAAAATCTTTTGTAGGATTCTAATATCAAAGTTTATGAGAGATGTTGACCTGTAATTTTCCTTTCTTGTAAGAGTCTTGTTAGTTTTTCACATCAAGGTTATGCTCATTGCATAAAATTAATTGGGAAATGTTTCTTTTTTCTATTTTCTAAAAGACTTTGTATAAGATTAAAACAATTTCTACCATAAATGTTTTGAATATTCACCTGTGAAGCAATCTGGTCCTCTAGCTCTTTGGAGGAAACTTTTTTATTTCAGATTTAACATATTTAACCAATTTAGAGCTTTTATGTTTTTATTACTTTTTCATCTATTTTGAGTAAATTGTGTTTGCCAAGGAATTTGTCTATTTTATCCAAATTTTCAAAATAATTAGAATACATTTTTTCACAATTATCTGTTTTGTTATCATTTCAATGCCTAAAGGATCTGTTGTTCTTTCCTCATTTTAATTGCTGATATTGGTATTGTTTTCCTCTTTGTCTTCTTGGTCAGTGTTGCTGGAGACAACAATTTTATATATCTTTTCAAAAACCAACTTTTGACTTTGTTAATCTTCTCCATCGTTCATTTCTTTTTTCCTTTCTTTCTTTTTTTCCTTTTTTTTTTTTTTTTGGAGACAGTCTAACTCTGTCACCCAGGCTACAGTGCAGTGGCGTGATCTCTGCTAACTGCAACCTCCACCTCCTAGGCTCAAGCAATTCTCCTGCCTCGGCCTCCCAAGTAGCTGGGATTACAGGTGCATGCCACCACACCTGGCTAATTTTTGTGTTTTAGTAGAGATGAGGTTTCACAATGTTGGTCAGGCTGGTCTTGAACTCCTGATCTCAGGTGATCTGCTCACCTCAGCCTCTCAAAGTGCTGAGATTGCAGGTGTGAGCCACTGCACCTGGCCATTTATTTCTTTTATAGCTATTTAACTTATTTACCTTTTCATTTGCTATTGTTTCCTTATTTCTTCTTCCTTTGTGTTTAATTTCCTGTTCATTTTTTAGAACTCTGCATTGCAATATTAGATTATTAGTTTTCAATACTGTTTTCTTTTCTAATTTATACACTGGAAGCCATAGATTTCCCACTTTGCCCTTCTTTAAGTGAATAGCACGATTTTTTGATTTGATAGTTTTTTAAAATTTGATTTTTTATCATCATATAAAATATTTTCTAGCATATTGCTACAGTTTTGATTAGTGAATTATTTGGAATTGTGTTGCTTAAGTTTCAGTTATTTGAAATTTCTCATCTCTCTTTTTTTAGATTATAATTATATTCACCTGTGATCAGAAAACATACACTATATTATTTCATCTTTCAAAACTTGTGGCAATTTGTTCTATATCTATTATTATGTTTTGGTAAAGAGGCCCTGAAAGGAACGCAGTTATTAGATGTTGTCTTAATCCATTTATTGTGTTGCTATGAAGGAATACCTGAGGCTGGGTGACTTACAAGGAAAAGAAGTTTATTTGGCTCACAGTTCTGCAGTCTGTACAGGAGGCATGGCACCAATACCTGCTTCTGGTGAGGGCCTCATGCTGCATCCACTCACATCAGAAAGAGTTGAGCTGGACTGTGCAGAAATCACAAGGTGAGAGAGAGGAAGCCCAAGAGAGGGGAGGGTGGTGCCAGGCTCTTTTTAACAGCCACAGCTCATGAGAACTAACGTAGTGAGAATTCACTCACTACCAGGACAGCACCAACTCATTCATAAGAGATTCATCCCCATGACCAAGACATCTCCCAGTAGGCCCCACCTTCAATGTTGGGAATAAAATTTCAGTGTGAGGATTGGAAGGATCAAATATCCAAACCGCAGCAGGTGTCATATTTCATAAATATCCTTTAGGTCAGTTAAGTTAATTGTGTTACTGAAATCTCTGAATTTACTGATCGTTTTGTTCTACTGATTCTTGTTCTATGGGTTCCTGAGACAGTGCGTTACAGTGTAGCTATGATGGCAGACTTGTCCTTGCTCCTTTTAATTCTATCACTTTTAAAAAACACATTTGAAGTTATGCAATCAGAGTCATACAAATTTATTATTACAGACATATGTCTATCCTGCTGAATTTACCCTTTTATATTATGAAATATTTTTCTGGTCTTTTATAATACATTGTTTTTCAAAACCTGCTTTGTCTAATATTAATATACCTATTCCAACACTTTTTGCGGTGGGGACCGTATGCTTAATTTTGTGAGTTCTTTTACTTTCAATGTATATTTCTCTTCGTATTAAAGTGTGTTTCTTGCAAAGAGCCTATAGTCAGGCTTTGTTTTCCATGTTGCAGCAGACAGATTTCATTTTTATTTGGAGTGTTTAGTCTATTTGTATTTCATGTCACTGATATAGTTAGTTTTAAATCTACCATTATTATTTTCTATGTGTCTCATATGTTCTTTTGTCCTTTATTCCTTATTTTTTATTTTAAATAACTTAACATAAAATTTATACAGAACAAATAACCATTTACAATGTACAATTTAATAAGTTTTGACAGTTTTTACACTCACATGCAACACAACCAAAACACAGAACATTTCAACCATTTTCAAAAGATTTATCAAAACCCCTTTGCTAACTATCCTTCCATCCACTCCCCACTTTCCATCCTTCTCAGGCAACCACTGACATACACTGTTTGACTCAATAGCTTAGTTTACATTTTCTAGACTCACATGTAAATGAAACCACACAGTATGCATTCTTTTGTGTCTTGCTTTAGTCATTCAGCATAGTAATTGTGAGTCTTCCATGTTATTTTTTTTCCATTAGTAGTTGGTTCTGTTTTATTGCTGAAAAAGTATTATATTGTGTGGCTATTCCATATTCTGTTTATCCGTTCATCTGGGTTGTTTCCAGTTTTTGCCTGTTATAAATACAGTTGCTGTGAACATTCGTGCACAAATCTTTGTGCAGATATACATTTTCATTTATCTTGGGTAAATGCCTAGCACTCTGGCTGGGTCCAAAGCATTGTTTTCAACAGTGTTTGATCTTCAGAAATTCCATTCACCTCTCAGCCTTTCAGCAGCTGCTATTTCCAGGTAACTCAGAGTCACTCCCCGTATTTAGCAATGTGTCACTTATTCAAGGACCTGGGGGTAGCTTCCATGCAGACTCCCAGGGCTTCCTCTTCCTAATTGCTCCTCTGGCACTCTCCTTTCCAATCTCAGCTGCCTCATTATCTCCTACCTCTGGATTCAACCCCCTCTGTCCAGCGAGGTTGCCCCTTCCAACTTGGCCTTCACCTACCTGTGCCATGATCTGGAAATCATTCCCAGGGAGAAAGTGTGGGTAAATGAGGGCTCTGTGTTGTTTGTGCCAAATGTTTGTAAATGTTTGTTTTATATATTTTACCCAGATTTTAGAGTTTTGGCCTGATCTGATAGCCTTGTTTTCTTTTCTGTGTAACAGTTCTAACCTTGCCTACCCTGAAAGTTTTCCAGTAGTGGCTGGGCACGGTGGCTCACGCCTGTAATCCTACCACCTTGGGAGGCCAAGATGGATCACCTGAGATCAGGAGTTCGAGACCAGCCTGGCCAACATGGTGAAACTCAGTCTCTACTAAAAAATACAAAAAATTAGCCAGATGTGGTGGCATATACCTATAATCTCAGCTACTTGGGAGGCTGAGGCAGGAGAATCACTTGAACCCGGGAGGCAGAGGTTGCAGTGAGCCAAGATTGTGCCATTGTACTCCAGCCTAGGCAACAAGAGTGAAACTCTGTCTCAAAATTAAATTTTTTTTTCCAGTAGTAATAAAATAAATAATGTTTTCAACCTCTCTAATGCAACACTTGGGACATAAGAGGTATTCAGTAGATGGTCCCCTTAATGTCTCTTACCCCACGTCTAACAGAATATCTTTAATAAAGATCTCTAATAAAAATCTTTAATAAAGATCACCAATCCTGTTCAAATAGTTTTTTAAAAATTAAAAAGAATACAATATTTGATGCAAATCTTGAGAAACAAGTAGGTTTTTAACAAATGAAAAAGTGTGTACAAACGTAAGTGTTTATTAACACCCTAAATGTGACTGATGTCTCTTTTGAGCACTCCTTTGAGGATGTTGCCTCAAATATCATCGTATAAATAGTAATTGGGACTAATGGGACAAAACAACCACAATCTAAGCTTCCATTAGACAATGAGGGAGGCTATTTGGAAGAAAAAAATTACGAAATAGACAGTAATTTACAAAATGGACAGTAATTTGTCAAAAAGTAATTTGTCACTTTTGAAAGTGTTCCCAAAATTTCTAAAATAATTAATGCAGTTCCAGAAGTTTTCCAACAGATTTTCTTCTCAGTCTACCAGAAAGTACCCTTGTAGGGGCCATAGACAAATGAAAGCTATCTTTCACTCACTCATTTAATCATGAATTCAGCACTTACTAACTACCTGTTGCATACCAGACACTATGCTAGGCACTAAAGATACGAAAATAATGGAATGTGGAAAATGAGAAGGACTTTAGTCACAAGGCTTTCAAAACACATTCCATACAAAGCTCTTGGCGTTCTTTGGTAGTTCTTTGTGGAATAAGAGGTAGGAGAGCCAGTGAACACCAGGAGCTCCATGCCCACCTCAATCAGAACAGCTCTGCTTTTGCTTTTGTAAAGTTTGTTTTTACAAAACTATTTTTAAGAAATAGTTCTGGATCTGCTGTATAAGGCTTGATGATTTTTTTCAAGTGAACATACTCATGAAATGAACACCTGGGTTGAGATAGAGGAAATCACTTATGCCTTTAGAATCCCCTTTCATGTCTCCTCCTGGTCAATACACCCCCGGATGTAACCAGCCTTTTGACTTCTACCACTGTAGACAGGTTTTCATGGTTTTGAACTTCCTACCAATGGACTAATCCAGTACGTATTCATTTATGTTGGCTTCTTTCACTCAACATTATGTTTGTGGGGTTCATTCTTGTTTGTGTGTAATCGTTCCAGTTATAATAGCCATATAACAAGTCATCCCCAAATGTAATAGTATAAAACAATCATTTATTATACTTAGGGACTGAGGACTTTGGACAGGTCACAGTGTGGAGGATTTGTCTACAAACCACAATCTGAGGCCTCAGCTAAAATGTTCAAAGTCTTCTACATTCACCTGTCTGCTGGTTGATTCCGGCTGAACACTGAAACCTCAGCTGCAACATGTGGGATCTCTATGTGAGTTGGGCTTCCTTCTGATATGGTGCCTGGGTTGCAAAATTGAGCTTATTGAGAGAGTGAGAGAGAAAAGCAAGAGTCATATCTCCTTTTCAACTTAGCCTCCTGATTGAAAGTCACACAGTATCATTTCTACTACATTATACCGGTCAAAGCAACTACAAAGCTTTGCCCAGTTTAATGAGAAGTAAAAAAAAAAATCACGTCTCAATGGAGAAGTGCCATCCTCTCATTGTAAGAAAAAATGTGTGGGATGGAATATATTTTTGTGTGTCCAATAATGGAAAATGTCACAGTAGCATTAGGTCATATTTTTTTCTGTGGTATTTGTGATGGTTGATACTGAGTGTCAACTTGATTGGATCAAAGGATATAGGGTGTTTTTTCTGGATGTATCTGGGTATTACTGGGTGTTGCCTGGAGGAGATTAACATTTGAGTCAGGGGACTGGGAGAGAAGGACCCACACTCAGGAGGGCCCACTTACAATGTGGGTAGGCACCATCCAGTCGGCTGCCAGAGGAGCTAGAAAAAGCAGGCAGGAGAAGGTGGAAGAAGCAGATTTGCTGGGTCTTCCGGCCTTCATCTTTCTCCTGTGCTGGATGCTTCCTGCCCTTGAACATCGGCCCATTCCCAGATGGAGGTTCCAACTTTGAACACTATATAATGCCATTTTTCACAGGAAGTTTGATGCCAAATTTATTGTGGGCCCATTATAGCCAGGTACCTCAGGAATTTCAATCGGTTTCTGCTTTTACTTAGTAGATGCTTAATATTTACTGAACAGAAGCCAGATATCAAATTTAAACCTCACCATTGACATTCCTATGAGGTTAGTACTGATGTCCATATGTTATAGATGGGTAAACTGAGTCTCAGTGATGTTAAGTAGCTTACCGATTGCAAGTTGTAGTTCCCAAATTCCATCACAATACTCCACGTGCTCTTCTGATTATGTGGCCTGCCAATCCTTCATCAAGAGGAGGAGTCTACAATCCCTCACCATGAAATTCTATGCCTTTGTGACTGCCTTGACCAATGAAGTATAGTGGAAGTGACACCCTGTGGCTTTTGGATATGAGAGGAAATAGAGTTTCTTTCTGACTTTCTTAGTCCAGGCAGCTATAACAAAATACCATGGACTGGGTTGCATAAATAATAAAAATTTATTTTTCACTGTTCTGGAGACTGGAAGTTCAATGTCATGGTGCCACGTGGCTGGGTGATGGTGAGGGCTCTCTTCCAGCTCACAGACAACTGACATCTTTAATCCTCACACGGCGAAAGGAGGGAGTCAACTCCTTGGTGCCTTCTTCTAAATGCACTAGTCCTATTATGAGGACTCCCACTCTCATGATCCAATCATCTGCCAAAGGCCCCACCTCCAAGTCCCATCACATTGGGGATTAAATTTCAACATTCAAAGTTTGTGGGGAACACAAACATTGAGTCCATGACACTGACTCTTCTTTCTTGAGACACTTGTTCTTGGAACCCAGCCGCCATGGGTTCCAAGGCCCAGGCCACATGAAGAGGCCATGTGTAGGTGTTCCTGCTGACAGTTCCAGCTAAGGTCCTAACCAACAACCAGCACTAATATAGACTAGAAGGAGAGAGCTTCTAGAATGACCCCATCTCAGCCACCATCTGATCGCAAATGACGGAAAGACCTCCAGAGAGAGCCATTTAACTGAGTCCAGGTGACCCCTAGAACTCCAAGAGGTGATAATTGATAATAATAAAAATAATAATAAATTATTGAGTTTCTTATGCGACTAAATTGGGGTGGTTTGTTAAGTAGTAATGGATAATTGTAGGCATTAAGCCCTTGGCTGGGAAGTTTATACTCATATAAAATATGTTGTTAGGATCTCTAGGAAATGGCCATGTTCTTGCTTACAATTCTGTAGATATTCTGAAGACTTGTGTTAACCTGATCTCATCCTCCTTTTCAGGTCTGAAATCCTAGACCTATTGTTCCAGGTGCAGCAATAATTCAAACAACTCTGTCTCAAGGAGCTCAGAGTTTGATGAAGGGACAGGCAGAGACAAATAGTTAGAAAACCAGCAAAAATATGTGAAGCAGATGAAGGCAAGAAGTTCTATAGGGACACCAAGGAGGGGCAATGTCTTTGTGAACCTGAGTGGTCAAGAAAAAACTTCCTGAAGAAGGAGTGGACTCAGAAAACCCTTGAAGAATTAAATTAAGTTTAATACAAGGGAAAGAATTCCCAAGAGGATAGCACAAAGCTTGCAAATGCAGAAAAGCAAGAAAAGTTAGTGCAGGGAAGAACAAATATCCCAGCATTACCTCCATGGCCTTGAGACTGGGCCTGGTAGAAGATGTTGGCAGGATACTGCTTTTTAGGGGGCAGGGCATGCCATCTCCAGGATTTGGAGGATAGAGGGTATGGAGTGTAGCAGAAAGACAGTTTGTTCTGCATCTGCTACTGAAAATATAGCTCCCCAAAGCATATCCCCAAATATTTTCATTCTGTAATTCTGGGTTAGAATCTAGGAATTCTGATTTAAAAGAAAAAAAGCCTCACTCAATGATTCTGATAATCACCCATATTAGGGGAAACAGTGTGAGCCAACAGGATCCACTGGTGGATTCCTGGCAGGAGAAAGTTACAGTTGGATTGGGCATCTGAATTGATCATTCAGTCAGTAATTTTGGGCATGGTGTAGGAGGAGGCTGGAAACATGAAGACTGGTTAGAGGCTATGCCACAGACCATCTGGGTAAGGACTGACAAGGGGCACACCAGGGTAGCCACGGTGACGGTGAGAGGAGATGGACTCAATTGCAGTCAGGCCATGCAATTGGCAGGGCTGGTGTCTGGAATTTGGTAGAGACGGGAGAGAGCAGTCCAGGATGACGAGTGGCTTTTGACTCAAGTGAGATGGTTCATATTGGGGCTGCCAAGTAAGGTGGAGAGGGACAGCACGGGTCAGCAGACTGCCCCAGTCTCAGGGGAAACAGGTATTGTTTTCACTACATGAAAAGTAATAATTCCCATTTGTATTAGTCTGTTTTCACACTGCTGTAAAGAACTGCCCAAGACTGAGTAATTTATAAAGGAAAGAGTTGTAATTGATTCACAGTCCACATGGCTGGAGAGGTCTCAGGAAACTTCCAGTCATGGCAGAAGGCAAAGCAGAAGTGTATTAGTCCATTTTCATGGTGCTGATAAAGATATACCTGGGCAATTTACAAAATAAGAGGTTTATTGGACATTCCACATGGCTGGGGAGGCCTCACAATCACGGTGGAAGGTGAAAGGCATGTCTCACATGGCAGAAGACATGTGAAGAGAGGTTGTGCAGGAAAACTCCCCTTTTTAAAATCATCCAATGTCATGAGACTTATTCACTATCACAAGACCAGCATGAGAAAGACCTGTCCCCATGATTCAATTACCTCCCACCAGGTCCTTTCCACAACATGTGGGAATTGAAGTTGAGATTTGGGTGGGGACACAGCTAAACCATATCATTCTGCCCATGGCCCCTCCCAAATCTCATGTTCTTACATTTCAAAGCAAATCATGCCTTTCCAAAAGTCCCCTAAAATCTTAACTTGTTTCAGCATTAACCCCAAAGTCCACAGTCAAAAGTCTCATCTGAGACAAGGCAAGTCCCTTCTGCCTATGAGCCTGTAAAATAAAAAACAAGTTAGTTACTTCCTAGATACAATGGGGGTACAGGCATTGGGTAAATACATTTGTTCCAAATGGGAGAAACTGGCCAAAACAAAGGGGCTACAGGCCCCATGCAAGTTCAAAATCCAGCAGCGCAGTCAAATCTTAAAGATCCAAAATAATCTCCTTTGACTTCATGTCTCACACCCAGGCCATGCTGATACAAGAGGTGGGTTCCCATCACCTTGGGCAGCTCTGCCTCTGTGGCTTTGCAGGGTATAGCCTCCCTCTTGGCTGCCTTCGCGGGCTGGCATTGAGTGTCTGTGATTTTTCCAGGTATGCGGTGCAAGCTGTCAGTGGATCTACCATTCTGAAGTCTGGAGGATGGTGGCCCTCTTCTCACAGCTCCATTAGGCAGTGCTCCAGTAGGGACACTGCTTGGGGGCTCCAACCCTACATTTTCCCTCCACATTGTACTAGTAGACATTCTCCATGAGGACCCTGCTCCTGCAGCAAACTTCTGCCTGGACATCTAAGTGTTTCCATACATCCTCTGAAATCGAGGTGGAGGTTCCCAAACCTCAATTGCTGACTTCTGTGCACTCACAAGCTCAACACCACGTAGAAGCTTGGTGCTTGCCCCCTGTGAAGCCATGGCCCGAACTCTGTGTTGGCCCCTTTTAGCCACAGCTGGAGCAGCTGGGACACAGGGTACCAAGTCCCTAGGCTGCACACAGCTTGGGGACCCTGGGCCAGGCCCATGAAATCACTTTTTCCCCATAGGCCTCAGGCCTGTGATGAAAGGGGCTGCAGTGAAGTCCTCTGACATGCTCTGGAGACATTTTCCCCATTGTCTTGGTGATTAACATTTGGCTCCTCCTTATGCAAATTTCTGTAGCCAGCTTGAATTTCTCCTCAGAAAATGGGATTTTCTTTTCTATTGCATTGTCAGGCTGCAAATTTTTCAAACTTTTATGCTCTGCTTCCCTTTTACAACTGAATGCTTTTAACAACACAAAAATCACATCTTGAATGCTTTGCTGCTTAGAATTTCTTCTACCAGATACCCTAAATCATCTCCCTCAACTTCAAATTTCTACAAATCTCTAGGGCAGTGGGGCAAAATGTCACCAGTGTCTTTGCTAAAACATAACAAGAGTCACCTTTACTCCAGTTCCTGACAAGTTCCTCATCTCCATCTGAGACCACCTTAGCCGGGATTTCATTGTCCATGTCATTATCAGCATTTTGGTCAAAGCCATTCAACAAGTCTCAAGGGAGTTCCAAACTTTCCCACATTTTTCTGTCTTCTTCTGACCCCTCCAAACTGTTCCAACCTCTGCCTGTTACTCAGTTCCAAAGTTGCTTCCACATTTTTGGGCATGTTTTCAGCAGCACCCCACTTCTGGTACCAGTGACTGTTTTAGTTTATTTTCATGCTGCTGATAAAAATATACCTGAGACTGGGCAATTTACAAAAGAAAGAGGTTTATTGGACTTACAGTTCCACGTGACTGGGGAGGCCTCACAATCATGGCGGAAGGTAAAAGGTGCATCTCATATGGCAGCAGACAGCAAAGAGAGCTTGTGCAGGGAAACTCTTCTTTGTTTGTTTTTGTTTTTGTTTTTGAGACAGAGTCTCGCTCTGTCGCCCAGGCCGGAGTGCGGTGGCGCCATCTCGGCTCGCTACAAGCTCCGCCTCCTGGGTTCACGCCATTCTCCTGCCTCAGCCTCCTGAGTAGCTGGGACTACAGGCGCCCGCCACCTCGCCGGGCTAGTTTTTTGTATTTTTTAGTAGAGATGGGGTTTCACCGGGTTAGCCAGGATGGTCTCGATCTCCTGACCTCGTGATCCGCCCGTCTCGGCCTCCCAAAGTGCTGGGATTACAGGCTTGAGCCACCGTGCCCGGCCAACTCTTCTTTTTAAAAGTATCAGACCTTGTGATACTTATTCACTATCACAAGAGTAGCATGGGAAAGACCTGCTCCCATGATTCAATTACCTCCCACCGGGTTCCTCCCACAACACATGCGAATTCAATATGAGATTTGGGTGGGGACATAGCAAAACTATATCAGAAAGCAAGGCATCTTCTTCACAAGATAGCAGGAAGAAGAAGTGCTGAGGGAAGGGGGAAGAGGCCCTTCCAGTAAACCCACCAGATCTCATGAGAACTCACTCACTATCTCAAGGACAGCAATGGGAAACCACCCCCACGATTCAATTACCTCCACCTAGTCTTTCCCTTGACATGTAGAGATTATAGGGATTACAATTCAAGATGAGATATGGGTGGGGACACAAAGCCTAACCATATCACTATTTATTAAAAATAATAGCAATTAAATTAATCATGAGCCAGGAAAATGTTTTCCACACTTTCTGAAACTGACACATAATTTATAACTGTAATAAAAAATAGGATTCCCGAAAAAAAAAAAATAAATGGAGTAGAAATAGGAGCTGAGGCTATACATAGCCTACTGACAGATAAAGAAGTCTAAATTGCTAACATGTCTATTGAAAGTGTTCAAACTCAGTAATTTAAAAATGCTAATTCAAACAATTAAAGGTGCAACTCTATTTACCATGATAAAAATGACAAGGAAGTATACTTTAGAATGTTGGAGGGGATGTGGAATAGGGGACCGTGGATGAACTGCTGATGGTTCAGCCAGGCTAGCCCAGTACAGCTGCTAGAGGGAAGACAGGTATAATTTTTGAAAATAAGAAGGTGCATAGCTGATGACCCAGGAGAGAAACTGCTCTACAAGGAGCAAATATAAGGAAGTTCAATTCATCTTTGTTTGCGGTAGCAGGTGTGAGAAGAAACCCGGGTGCCCATCAGTGGTGCAATAGATGGATAAAATGTGTGAACACACACACACACTCTGGGCTATGAAGTAGGCAGAAGTGGCAAACTAGGAGAACATGGGCCAGGCGCAGCGGCTCATGCCTGCAATCCCAGCACTTTGGGAGGCTGAGGCAGGCAAATCACTTGAGGCCAAGATGGTGAAACCCCATCTCTACTAAAAGTACAACAATTAGCCAGGCGTCATGGTGGGTGCCTATAATTCCAGCTACTCAGGAGGCTGAGGCAGGAGAATCGCTGGAACCTGGGAGGCAGAGGTTGCAGTGAGCCAAGATCGCACCACTGCACTCCAGCCTGAGTGACAAGAGTGAGATTCCATCTCAAAAAAAAAAAAAAAGAAAAGAAAAGAAAGTAGAAGAACATGCTGCAACACGAGGAGATCTTAAGCAACACAAGGAGATCAACACGAGGAGATGCTAAGTGGAATATCAGCACAATATCATGAATATAAATTTAAAATACAGACACTGGAAACAATAGCACACATTTTACAAGGATATCCACACATACAGGGAATCTTCTCAAACACATTGTAGCAGTGACCTGTTGGGGAAGTGAGGAATATATTCAAAGAAGAGGGGGAAAAAGAATTCAAACAAAATAAGAGAGAATGGGGTGGGGGTTTCGGAGTGTTTATACATCATGAACTGAGAAAAACAATAAACTCAGCTTTCTTCCTGTGATCTCTTTACACCTTCAAATGAAGATCAGAGATGAGAAAAGATGCTGATACATTTGAGTTTGACATGATTGTGGGATACCCACCCTTTGAAATTCAGGAGGCCCATGGGATGGTGCCCTGGAGATCGTGAAGGGGGATAATCTGAAAACAGAGCCCATCACAGTGGGAAAAGAAAACCACCAGTCAGAATGAGACAGTGCAAGGAAGGGTCAGGGGGTAAGTTTGGCAAGTCCAGAAGCTGGGAACACTCATCATCATGGGTTGGAAGCAGAGGGGAGGCTGCAGGGATGAGGAAAAGGGAAAAGTGTGGCTCAGGGGTGCCAAGGGAAAGAGAGTTTCCAGGAAGGCTGAGTGAACAGCATTTCAAAGGCAGCTCAGAGGCCCTGTAAGATCAGGGCTGAAACCAGCTTTTGGGTTTGGTCATGATTTTATTGCTCATATCATTAAGTAGTACCTTGGTTTGGGTGGATGGCATTAAGGCTGTGACTGAGGAGCAGCTAGGAATCCCTCTCCCCTTGCTGCCACATTAGGAGGTGTGTAAATCATCTTTCCCATCATTTCTCCTCTCTAGACCTCAGTCCTATGGGATGAAACTGAGACAATAGTCATTTCATGCATTGTCCTTTCCTGGTTTCAATTAGGTGACATATGTGAAAACCCTTTTATAATTTCTATTGCTTCGAGCATGGTAACTCCTGCTAACACGAGAGGTCTGAGTAAGCAGACCAACTTCCAGAAGGACATTCAGAGTCAAGTGAGTTCTGTTTCTTTTTGTTCAAATGAGCAGTAGAGAGCTCAACCATGTAAAGCTATCTTGAGGAAACAGTCGGATGATCTGGGAAACTCATGGCCCAGTAAAGTTGACACACAAAATTAACCACCACGGGTCCACCCCTTGACAGCTTGGCACCCATATGCATCTCCTTAAACCATGCTTAATCTAAAAATAAATGCAATAACAAGGTCATTCCAACTAACATAATACAACTGTCCTATGTACAACCAACAATGCATTCAAACTTTCCCAGAAGAGGAGGTAAAGTTCTCCAGTGGTGTTTACTCTTCTTGCTATCTTGTAACTTAAATACAATGATAGGAAGTTAATACATCTTATGTTACACAATAGGGAGGTGAGAGAGGGAACAAAACAAAGGTGTGTGTATATATATACACACACATATATATACACATATACATGCATATATGCATGTATATGTATATATGTATATATATGCATGTATATGTATATATGCATGTATATGTATACATATATGCCTGTATACATATATGTATATGTGTATATATATGCATGTATATATGTATATATATATATGCCTGTACATGTATATATGTATAAGTACTTATATATACATGTACAGGCATATATGTATGTATATAGAGTATATGCATATATATGCATATATACATATATGCATATATACGCATATATACATATACATGCATATGTATATACACACCTATATACATATACATGCATATGCATATGTGTATATACATATATGTATATATGTGTATATGTGTATATACATATATATGTATATGTGTGTATATGTGTATATATATACGTATATGTGTATATGTGTGTGTATATATGTGTATATATATACACACATACACAGAGAGAGAGAGAGAGAGAGAGAGAGGTGAAATATTCATGGCCACTACAGTCCTCAGTTCCATAACAGGTCATGTGGCCATAGCAGATATTTATAATCACCTTCATCCACTACCCATTCTATATTCCCTTTGCCTTTAGCAAGCACCTCAGCTGGCCATAGCTCTTTACCTGATGGGGCAACCCAAATTTTCATTCCTAAAAGGTCTGGGTTTTCAGTAGTTTTTCCTGAATTGAATTGTAGTTTGCTATTAGCCTTAAACATAGGGCAGATGAATAGTAAGAGATACCCAAGAGATCTCTTATTACAGACATGCCCTTCCTTACCTCCACTGAGGAGTCATGGTCCAATATCTGCTGAGTAGTCAGGATGAATCACCCCAGCCAGCTCAGTAACTCCGCCTCTTGCCTGTTTATTCAGAGCAATAAAGGAGGCCACAGTGGCCATGTGGCAACTTAACTTCCGGTTTAGTGGAATCATTGTTGTGTCTCCTGGTGGAAGCATTCCTCCCTCTAGACCTCTAGGCAAGCAGAGCATAAGGTCACAGAAACAGGAAGCAAAACTTTTGCTAGTGTGTCACCAGGTGTAATAGTGAGTGGTGCCACTCCCATTTCCACCCCTTGATTTCTAGACCCATGAATTCTGGCTATGGGAGATGTGGTACCATCTGTTGGATTTTGATTCAGAGCATAGACAGCTTCCTAGAGAACTGTGCCCCAGCCTTGCAAGGTATCACCACCCACATGGTGCTGTAACTGAGTCTTCAAAAAGCCATTTCTCTATTTTGAAGTGGCAAAGTCTGCTATTGTTCTCTACAGATTTACATATTTATATGAAGGGATTTATTATGAAGAAACAACTCACATAATTGTGGAGGCTGTCAAGTCCCAAGATCTGCAGGGTGTGCCCGCAGCTGGAGGAGAAAGCGGATGTCATAGTTCCAGTCTGAGTCTGAAGACCTGGGCACCATGGCAGCCAGCGGTGTAGCTCCAGCACAAAGGCCAGCAAGCTGGAGACCCAGAAAGAGCTGATGTTTCAGTTCTAATCCAAAGGCAGCAAAAAGCTGATGTCCCAGTTCAAAGGCCATCAGGCAGGAAGAATTCTCTCTAACTGGGAAGAATTTTCTTTCTGAACTGACTGGATGAAGCCCACCATATTAGAGAGGGCAATCTGCCTTACTCATTCTGCTGATTTAAATGTTAATCTTTTCCAAAAACACCTTCACTGAAACACCTAGGATAATGTTTGCCCAAATATCTGGGCATCCTGTGGCTCAGTAAAGTTGACATAAAAAATTTGCCATCATACCTCATATGGCACCCACACCCAGTGAGCTTAGTTAATGTGAAGTGGCGTGTGTTAAATAAACAAATTAGTGACATTTATATTTCTTCTCTGAAGCTTCTAGCTCACTTCCGACAGAGTCATGCAAACAAATACAAACGGAAGCACACCACACCTCTTCTCAAACCTGGATGTCTCTCCCCATTCCCTGTGCAACAAAGTTTACAATTTTCTACATGGTATAAAAGACCTTCCATCAACCAGCCCCACCATTTAGGCTTTCAGAGAATCCCGTGCTAAGATACTACCTGATTTACAATGATTCTACATATTTCTTCTGTTTCCTGGTGGATTATAAGACCCTCAACAATAGGAACTGGTTGTTATGTTCTTAATCTCAGTATCCCATAGAGCAGCAGGTGCAGTGTAGGCGCTCCTTGGTGCCTGGTGATTTAGCAAATAAGTGAAGGCTTGCTTCCTTGTCTCATGTTTGGCAAATGCCTGGGTTCTGATAGCAGGTGTCTGGAACTCACAGTGTGCAAGTACACAAGGGTGGGCTGTGAGCCTCCAGCAAAAGGGAGGTGTTTCTCTCAGGAGAACTCAAAACCACTTATGCTTGATCCTAATCCAGGCATTTCACGCACTCCTGATGTCCACACTGTTGCTCTATCCTAGTTCTCCCAGAGTTGTTTTGCCCATATGAGCTTGGTCTCTCAGCTTAACAGCACACTCACTATGCTTATCCAGCACTTACTTGATGCAGCACTGTTCTAAGATCTTTACCTCTATTAGCTCATTTACTCCTCACCACAAGCCTTTGAGGCAGAGACCGTCATTTCTACCACATTACAGATGAGGAAACAAAGGAAGAAGGAAGACAAATCACCTGCCTAAGTGCACGCGGCTGGTTATATGGCAGAGCCGGGATGCAGACCCAGGCAGCTGATTCTTCCTTAGTGGGTTCTGCTCATGATTCCTCTTTTTCTCCATCTCCCCCAACCCCCTAAGAACATGGGACCTGCTCCAAAATACTGTAGAGTATGGGAAGATGGCATCAGCAGCTGTATTTGTTTACTATTGCTGCTGCAAAAAGTCAACACGAACTTAGTGTTTTAAACAACATGAATTCATTCTTACAGTTCTGTAGGTCAGGAGTCCAAAATCAGCTTTCTTGGCCCCAAATCACTGTGTCCTTGGGGCCACACGCTCTCCCTAGAAAATAATCCATTTCCTTCCCTTTTCCAGCTTCTAGAGCTGCATGCCTCCCATTCCTTGGCTCCTGGCCTCTTTTTGCCATCCTCAAAGCCTGTGAGCAGCATGTCACTTCAGTGACACCTTGCCATCTTCTGTGTGAAATCATCCTCTGCTTCCCTTCTGAAAAGACACTTGTGACTGCATTTAGGGCCCACCCAGATGATCTGGGATACGCTCCCATCTCAAGATTCCTAGCTTAAACACATGTGCAGTCTCTTTTTCCTTACATGGTAACACTCACAGGTTCTAGGGATTAGAGTCTGGGTATCTTCGGGTGTCATTACTCAGCCCATTACACCAGCCTTCTAGGAATCCATTGCACTGCGTGACCTCTCAGAGGAAGCCAAAATGCCACCAATGGAATGGCCTCATCTAAGCCCTGGGAGCCTGTAGGTGAAGAGCAGCCTCCCAACCACCACACCTAGGCTACCAAGCTGCACTCAGTCTGGCCCAGCAGGCTGGCCATTTACTTTTTAGGGACACAGCTAAGTCGCTCTGGATCAGAAATTCTGAGCTGCCCGAAGTGAGCCTCTTCTGCTCAGGGCCTCAGCCCTAAGCCCACCCTGCCCCCCATAGTGCCCTCCTGCTGGGGCCTTCAGCCACAGCTTTGCACTTGCAACGTCCGTAGATCTCTAGATCTCCATCAGGCACCTCGAGAGACAAAACTTTATGATCGTGACATGAGCGGCAGCCTCTGAATCTCAAGTCCTTGGGAGGAAGAAGAATTTAGTCGCCCACAGGCTATGGCTCCAGGAGACTGGATGGATCCAAGAGAGAACCACTTATTTTGGAGAAATCGATTGTTTGTTGGGATATAATCTACACACAACACAATTCACCCATTTCAGGGGTACAACTCAATGGTTGTGTAATGTATTCACTGAGTTGTGCAACCATCATCGCAATCTAATTTTGGAATATTTATATCATCTCAAAAGAAAACCTTTACCTACTGGCTGTCACTCCCCATCCCACTCTAGCCCCCTCTTCCTGGCATCCACTGTTCCACTTTTTTTTCTGTATAGATTCACCTATCCTAGACATTTTATGTCAATGGAATCTTACAATATGTGTTTTGTTTGTTTGTTTGTTTGTTTGCACGTGTGACTGGTTTCTTTCATTTAGTGTAATTTTTTAAAGCTCCTTTCTTTCCTCTATAAATTTATCCCCAAATATCTCTCAAGTGCTTACTATGTCCAGAGTGGACTGTTCCAGATAGAGAATTATAATATGCTTGGTCTTTGACCACTAAGGAAGTTGGACCACATGTATTTCAAAATTGATGAAGTCTTGATCAATTAATCGATGTCCAGTCTATCTCTCTCAATTTACGAATGCTGAAATGAAGAACAAGAGAGCCAAAGTGATTTTCCCCAAAGTTCCCCAGAGACAGGACTGGAGGCCAGACTTCCTGGCCCTTGTTTAGCATTTTTCTCAGCGTGCCAGGTGACTCCATTCACATCGCACAGCTCAGGACAGAGCCAGGACTAGAACTCAGGTCTCCTTATTGCAAATCTTTTGCAATTTTTCTAACATTCAGTTCTCAGAAAGAAATGCCATATAAATTATCTGGGGTGGAAAGTGAAAACTATGTGGAATGATGGAACGTAACTCAGCTTGGAGCCAAAATGAGCATATTCCACACCTGGTCATTCCTCCAGCTTACTGAGTGAGGAAGTTACTTTCCTTCTCTGGCCTTAATAAAATATGAAAATCTCCTTAAGGTCCCTTTCACATTTAATATTTTGCAATTTCGGTGGCACAAAGAGCCTGTTTCCCCCAGATCACAGAGCATTCTGCCCTTATCTACCTGACTTTAATTATTAGAAACTAAACTAAGCTATACCATCCCCCATTCTTGCTTCCTTTGAAAAGCCAGTGGAGCAGCCCATCAGAGCTTAGAGAATGGGCATTGGGTCTTGAACTGCTTACCTTGCAGACAACACAAGGAATTGGGTCTGGTTCTGCCTCCTAAGTCCCTCTTCAGTCTACAGGCAAGCAGAGGCAGCAAAGCACACAGAACCTTCTCCTGTGACTGGCGTGACCTCCTCTTCCACTTTCTAATGAGAACAAACAGAGCTCCTTCTGCCTGTGGTTGTTGCCTCCCGTGGGGCTTCCAGGCAGGTCACTGCTCCATGGTGTGGGGCTCAGAATTCTTGGGCTGGGTAACAAGACAGTGAGGTGGAGTTTGATTTCCCTGAGGAGATGAGTAATTGAGATGAATTGAATACTTGTTATCTGCTGAGTTAACTCTGCTAACTGGTTTCAGGTCATTTTATTTAATGCCCGCAACTCTCTATTCCCTATTTAAAGATCAGGAAATAGGACTGGAGTTTAGGCACAGGGCCTCGGGCTACACATTTAGTGGAGTCAGTGTTCCACACGAGTTGAACGCAAAGCCTGAGCTCTAATCTGCCATGCTGAGAGACACCTTCCACTGTGACTCAGGAAGGATGCTAATCCAATGCACAGCTGGTCAGTCATTCATTCAGTTTCCCAGTCTGCATCTGTGTTCCCAAGCAGTAAAGCTGATGTTTAGACACAGGATTTGGGATGCACAGCTCAGTGACAAGCCACTGCTGCCACCTCAGCACAACCCCTGTCCTTCCAGGCAGGCGATGAGAGTTGTCCTGAGAATCTCAGCAGACTTCATCATTTCAATATAGAGATGTGCAATTCATACATATATCTATTTCAAGGGCTTGGCAATGCGTTTTGTAAAAACCACTCCCTGCCCCTGAAATCAATTAGATACGTTTCTTAAACTGCAGAGGAGTGTGTCAGCTGCAGCACCTCCCTGAATCCAGTGTGACAGATAATAACTCCACAGCCTGCCAATTCCCAAGGCATCACAGAGCAGTGGGCCCTGATCCTGTCCACTGAAGAGATGTGCCTCTCTCACCCTCTCTGAAGGCATCCAACATTTGGACAAACCTCTGGATTTGATTTATTGGTTCTAGGGGTTCTATATTATAGGATGGATGGATGGATGGATGGATGGATAGAGTTAACTGCAGAGACTTGGCCTAGCAAGGACTGGCCTTTCAGTTAATGATGTAAAACCATTTATTTATCGATTAATTTATCCATAATTTTCCAGTCCACCTCCTCTGTGTTAGGAACTGAAGACAATGGTGAGCAAAAGTAGATCTGGCATGCGCGCTTGTGGGGCTGGGAAACATGCCCACTGGCAGAATTGCATGATCCACCAGGAGTTGGTGACAGACAAGGGGTGGTCCTGAAGGAAGGTGCATGGTGAGAGTGGATTAGCGCAGTCGAGGTCTAGAAGGAGGTAACATAAATCAAGATGACTAGAGAATAAACTTCTGGGCAAGACGAAGCAGAGCCTTACAGCAGGTGTAGGGTAGAGGCTATGATTGGATGCATGTTGTGAAATGAGGCTCCCCAGAGAGGGTTGTGGGGCAAACGCAACTTGGAGGATAGAAGATGTGCAGACTTTGTAGGTCCAGAATGCTCAGGACTCCAGTTAGCCCAAGGACCTCATCCAGACCAGCAGGTCCCCCAAGCAGCAAGAACTCAGGGACACTGGGCTCCCACAGGGATGTGGTGCATACACTCAACTTGGTTTCTTTGAGAGCTTTTAGGATACATCTTCTTATAGGTAACAGAAATTCCAAATCAAACTGGTTTAGACAATAAAGGAGGCGGGGTTTGGAGCTGGTTTAATAGACCTGTCTCTGCAACTCCCTTTGCTCTGCTCCTCCCCCATGTCTGCCGCCTTTTTTTCCCTCACAGTGGGGAAACCACAGCAGTATTTCAAGTTCCAAGCCTTGTATCTGCAGCCACAAATTGAGAGGAAGAAGGGTCTGTTTCTCAGGATTCTCTGCAAATCCCGAGTTCATAAACCACCCACTGTGGTAAGGGAAATTTCAAGCATCTAGAGGCCTAGGTGAACCACAGTAAGGATGGAATTAACCTTTCAGTCTTAAACACCTCTGTAGCTTAGGCTGGGATTGCAAACAAGCCCCGAATCTCCTAGAACACACAGATCTTCTCTAGAATAGTGGCATCTGGTCTTGACCACCCAGGAGAGAAGGTTCATTTTCTGATCATGGTCAGTGATCCTTCACTGGAAATGATCAAGCCAAGGCCAAATGACCACCAGGCAGAGCTGTTGGGGTCTAGCAAATTATCAGAAGGCAGTTGGACCCAATTGCCTACTTGTTACTTTGAATCTATCACTACAGTGTTACTTAATTATTCCCCTTATTTTGCTGAAGATGCCCTCACTGAGATCAGCATTTCTCATTACATTAATTGTCTCAATATTGTCTGCTGGGAAAAGGACTTGGCTGGGTTTCAGAGCTCAGGAGCAGTCAGGAGCAGTCAAAGCAAATAATTTCCCCACAATATGTCGGGCTTTTTACTAACAGTCA
Source organism: Theropithecus gelada (assembly GCF_003255815.1). Lineage (NCBI taxonomy): Eukaryota > Metazoa > Chordata > Mammalia > Primates > Cercopithecidae > Theropithecus > Theropithecus gelada. The sequence goes on from NC_037676.1 coordinate 141,208,340, forward strand.
CAGAATGCAAAAGCCCAAGGACTTCTCTGAGGTGTGGCTGCTGAGACACAGAGAGGTACAGGGTCTTAACTATGAAGACAAAGGGAGCTGGTGGAAAAAGCAAGTGGGAAGCCCTGGTGTCACGACCCCGTGGGTCATGGTTCTTACTCCTCACCACGATGTCTTCTTGTGGCTAAGTGGGGGGGGGCTGACACAGGCTGGGCTGCATCCTGCCCTGTGCATTCACCTGTCACATGCTGGGCTGCATCCTACCCTGTGCATTCACCTGTTGCAGTCTGGGTTGCATCCTACCCTGTGCATCCATCCATCTGTCACAGACTGGGGTGCATCCTGCCCTGTGCATCCATCCATCTGTCTCAGGCTGGGCTGTATCCTGCCCTGTGCATTCACCTGTCGCAGTCTGCACTGTGTCCTGCCCTCTGCATTCATCTGTCACAGGCTTGGCTACATCCTGCCCAGTGCATTCACCTATCGCAGTCTGCACTGCATCCTGCCCTGTGCATTCACCTGTCTCAGGCTGGGCTGCATCCTGCCCTGTGCATCCACCTGTCGCAGTCTGGGCTGCATCCTGCCCTGTGCATCCACCTGTCACAGTCTGGGCTACATCCTACCCTGTGCATCCACCTGTCACAGCCTGGGCTGCATCCTGCCCTGTGCATTCACCTGTCACATGCTGGGCTGCATCCTGCCCTGTGCATCCACCTGTCACAGGCTGGGCTGCATCCTGCCCTGTGCACTCACCTGTCACAGGCTGGGCTGCATCCTGCCCTGTGCATTCACCTGTCACATGCTGGGCTGCATCCTACCCTGTGCATTCACCTGTTGCAGTCTGGGTTGCATCCTACCCTGTGCATCCATCCATCTGTCACAGACTGGGGTGCATCCTGCCCTGTGCATCCATCCATCTGTCTCAGGCTGGGCTGTATCCTGCCCTGTGCATTCACCTGTCGCAGTCTGCACTGTGTCCTGCCCTCTGCATTCATCTGTCACAGGCTTGGCTACATCCTGCCCGGTGCATTCACCTATCGCAGTCTGCACTGCATCCTGCCCTGTGCATTCACCTGTCTCAGGCTGGGCTGCATCCTGCCCTGTGCATCCACCTGTCGCAGTCTGGGCTGCATCCTGCCCTGTGCATCCACCTGTCACAGTCTGGGCTACATCCTACCCTGTGCATCCACCTGTCACAGGCTGGGCTGCATCCTGCCCTGTGCACTCACCTGTCACATGCTGGGCTGCATCCTGCCCTGTGCACTCACCTGTCACAGTCTGGGCTGCATCCTGCCCTGTGCATTTACTTGTCACAGGCTGGGCTGCATCCTGCCCTGTGCATTCACCTGTTGGCCTCTCTGGACATGTCCTGTCCTCTGCCTGCTGACTACTCCCCCTCATCTTTCAGAATTCTTCCTGAGCATCAGAGATGCTGAATGCTTCCTTGATCCCCAGTCTCCTGAAACTTGGTCTCTCCTCTGATCGAATTTGAGATCAAGTTTCAGGAGACTGGGGATCAGGGAAGCATTGGGCATGGAAGAGTTTCTCTAGTTCTCTGTGCAAACTTCCCTCCCACTCTCAAAGAACTGAATGGTCCTTGGTCATGTACAGTTGATCTCCTTTCTCCAGACTATGCCTCTTAAGGACAGAACCCTTAACTCGTTCATATTTCTCTGAATGCCTAGCATGGTAGGCATTATAGAGACTCAAACAATGCTCAATGGCTGAATAATTGAATGAGGAAGTGAATAATTAAAACCTTAAATGAGCAAATTGAAATTACACAAATGGGATCACCATTTCAATTAACATTCTTGTTCAAAGAGGAGATAATAAGAAATTGTGCAATGCTGTTGAAAAGAACTGTGTGCACTCTCAATAAGCCAACAAGTGAAAATGTTTCATATTTTAACTGAAAGATGTGTCAGAGGAGTGTATGAAAAAAATCTTCTGAAACAATAAGGGATATTTTCAGTAAAAAATGTGTACGTGTGAATGAATGTATGCTGTCTATTTTAGTTAGGTATGCATTATAAATGTGTGTCTATATTTAACTATATTTTAAATTAGGAATTCATCTGTGAAACCTTTGCTTAAAGCCTTCCAATCACTTTGCACTGCACTTGGAAAATATTGAAGCCCACTTTCAGAGACTGCAGGCTGTGGCACCTGCCTTCCCTTCCCTGGCATCTCCTGCCACCCTCCTGCTCTCCACACTCGAGCCACTCTTGCCGGGGGCTTCATGTGCTGACTTGATCCTTTTCAGGGCCTTTGCATTTTTCTCACCATCTCCCTCTTACTTCATATTTTAAAATGTCTGGTTCTTATGTATGATTTGGACCTTTGTTACTGAGAGAGATGCGTTTTCTGGAGTAGTTCTTTTCCCGGTCACCCTGTCGCCTCTTCTTGTGGGATGTCGTTGTTGACTCATTTGTTTGCCTCTTGTCTGCCTCCATCACTAGAAGGTGAAGTCTGTGAGAGGCCTTGTCTGTCTTGTTCTTGTCATACTCTGATATCCAGCAGGGTATTCTAGCACAGGGAAGAAATATATATTGAAGGGACACAAACATAAAACAAACATAAGCCCATACAAATTGTAAGAAATAAATAGTAAACTCTTTACAGTGGTCATCTCTGGCAGTGAAATAACTATGAAAGTATAGTACTCCTACTACACTTGGCAATACCTTAAGAATATCTTACATGAACATGTTTGGATTTTTTTCAAAATACATTTCTTAAAAATTTGTGTCATTTGGCTTTGAATTATTTTTAACAAAAAGCTCTCATTGTTTTTCCCCCAGGAATTGTGATCTATACACGCTCTGGCAAACCTTTAAGCATAAATAGGAAAGCTCCTCTGATGATGTCACATGGATCATGTCCTTGACATCCTTGAAAGATTAAGCAGGCACAAGGCAAGGAAAAAAAATTGACTCATGAGGCTGAATGGAGCCATCCATTTATCTAATCCAACTTGCTTGCTTTATTAATGATGGAACTGAAGCTCCAAGAGTCAGGTGCTACAAAAGTGGAAAGATCCAAGAGTGGGGAGTGGGAGTTCTGACCACCTGTTGCTAGGTGACGCTGGCTAGTCCTCTGCACCCTCTATGCACTAATTTTTTATACTCTAAAATATGAGGGGGGTTGTCTTGCCGGCTTCTGAGGGTCTGTTCAGTTCTGCCAACCCACATTACTATTTGTGACTCAACAAGTCCTACATGAGAAATCCTGACTATCTCAAAAGCGTAACCATGGTTAAGTTTTTTGAGTTATTGATTAGAGAAAGAGCCACGCTACTTCAGAGTTTAAGGGAAGTACAGAGAGTAAGATAAAGATACGACCAGTCTGAGCACATCTTCTTCCAGCTATGATGTTGAAAGTCTCAAGCAACTGTCCTCAGCACCCTAAAAACCAAGGACAAGCTGAATAAACACAATTATCATAATTTTACAAAATCAGAAATCTGCACACACAGAAAAAAAAAAGCCAGAATTAAAATCCCAAAAGGAATGAAGTCTTCCTAGGAGAGAAGGATCCACATATGTTTTCATCCCCAGGGTTGGGACAGAAGAAGTGAATCTGATATAGGAGAACCAAGAATAAACCAGTGTACATTTTTACAATGTTTCATGGCCATGTGTGAAGGGATAGGATGGAGTGGAATGCTAGGTGCCTGCATCACAAAGCTGGTTGCAATCACCTACCAGCATTTTCCTTGGGGCCCTTGCAAGTGTGTATGATATGTTAGAGGTTGGAGGAAGGCAGGAGAGCTAAAAGAGAACTTCCAAGTTGGATGGAGCCTTTCCCGCTGCATGTGAATGCTTGTTTTTGGATGGAGGCAGGGCAGAAAACATAGAAAAGCTCCTAGAGTGGCCTGCCAGGAATGGAAGGTAGCAATCTTCCAAAGTCTGGAGGCGGACAGGAGAGGTAACAGAGATTGCCTTCACTAAGTATAAGGTGGCAGCTGGCTGAAGGCTAGGACAAGGAAGAAGGAAGGAAATGGATTTCCACAAAAGAAAAAGGCTAGAAGCGGGACAAAAGAGACTCAAAAGCCTGGTGACTATGCCTGTAATCCCAGCACTTTAGGAGGCCGAGGCGGGTGGATCAGCTGAGGTCAGGAGTTCGAGACCAGCCTGGCCAAGATGGTGAAACCCTGTCTCTACTAAAAATACAAACATTAGCTGGGTGTGGTGGCACACCCCTGTAATCCCAGCTACTTGGGAGACTGAGGCAAGAGAATCACTTGAACCCAGGAGGCGGAAGTTGCAGTGAGCCAAGATCGTGCCATCGCACTCCAGCCTGGGGGACAAGAGCGAGACTTCGTCTAAAAAAAAAAAAAAAAACGAAAACAAAAACCTGGTGACTAGGCTTTCAATCAGACAGAGACAGTTTTTGATTCAGAAAATTGTCAGATGGGTAGTAAAGCATAAAGAAGTTTTTAGAGTTTAACAAGTAGTCAGATCCTAAGAACTTTCTAAGCATAATTGTTATGTTCTTTGGATCTCCTGTATCCTTGCATATAATGCATACGTATAATTTGTAAAAAGTGTAAAGATATGTGTAGGGCAAACCAAACAAAATGCAGCCAAAATTAAGTGACACAACATTAACTAGAAACAGACGCAGAGATAGCCCAGAGTTTGAAATGAGGAGATGAGACTTTAACATAACTATGAAAAATATGTGAGTAAATCTACTAGAAATGATAGGGAGATTAGATACCTGATGGGAGCTTGGAACTATGAGAAAAACAAAAGATCATTAGATTTATAAATATGTACATAAGTATATTTAAAAATCTTATTTATGATCATGTACAATTTTCTTTAAGATGTTGACTGTATAAAGCAAAAATAACAAGATATTTTGGGGTTTGTAAAATCTATAAGTACAGAGCACAAAGGGCAGAAAGGAAGTAAATGGAATTATATTTTTGTGAGATTCTCACATTTTTTCTAACGTGTATGATTGTTTGAAGGTAGACTGTGATATTAATTATATCTGGAATAATCTTTAGAGCACATCTCAAATATATCATAAATACATTGAATTTAAAAGTACTTAAAGGGGCCGGGCGTGGTGGCTCATGCCTATAATCCCAGGTGGGCAAATCACTTGAGGCCAGGAGTTCAAGACCAGCCTGGCCAACCTGGTGAAACCCTGTCTCCAAAAAACATACAAAAATTAGCCGGACTTGGTGACACAAGCCTGTAATCCCAGCTACTTGGGAGGCTGAGGTATGAGAATTGATTGAACCTGGGGAGTGGAGGTTGCAGCGGGCCATGATCATGCCACTGCACTCCAGCCTGGGTGACAGAGCAAGATTCCATCTCAAAAAAAAAAACAACAAAAACCAAAAAACCAAAAAAGCAGTACAATAAAGGATATCGTGTCAGTTTTCTACAACTGCCATAACAAATTATCACAAATAGGGTGAGTTAAGCAACTGAAATGTATTTCTCCGACAGTTCTGGAGATAGAAGTCTGGAATTGAGGTGTTGAGGGGACCCTGCTCTCTCTGAAGACTAAGGGAGGACCCCTCCTGGTCTCTTTCTGACTTCTAGTAATGTCGACAATACTTGGTACTCCTTGATGAGAAGATGCACTATTCCACTCTCGGCCTCCATCTTCACATGGTGCTCTCTCTGTGTCTCTGTCTCTGTCCAAATATCCTCTTCTTATAAGGACATCACGCACTGGGTCAGAGCCCACACAAATCCAACATCACTTCGTCTTAACTTGATTATATCTGCAAAAATTGTATTTCCATATAAGATCACATTCACAAGTAATGAATAAATCTTTTTGAATGATACTTTCAACCCATAACACAGTTATAATGTGATATCAAGAAATAGTCAAAAATGTAAAAGAAGGAACAGAATAACAACAGATGAGACTAGTAGAAAATAAATACCCCAGTGAAAGCCCTAAACTTAAAAATAGTGATTATGACACTTATATGCAAATGGATAAGTTCACCACATGAAATGTCCAAATTATAAAATTGTGTAAAGAAAAAACAAGATCCAAGTAGATCGTGATTAAAATAACATAACTTAAATCTAAAGACATAAACAGGCCGGGCACGGTGGCTCACACCTATAATCCCAGCACTTTGAGAGGCTGAGGTGGGCAGATCACCTGAGTGAGTCCAGGAGTTCGAGACCAGCCTGGCCAATGTGGTGAAACCCCATATCTACTAAAAATATATATATAAAAATTAGCCGGGCGTTGTGGTGGGCGCCTGTAATTCTAGCTACACAGGAGGCAGAAGCAGGAGAATAACTTGAACCTGAGAGGCGGAGGCTGCAGTAAGCGGAGATCACACCACTGCACTCTGGCCTGGGTGACAAAGAGAGGCTCCAACTCAAAAAAAAAAAAAAAAAAAAAAAGACTTAAACTGTTTAAAAATGAAAGGATGTGAAGGGATATCCTTGCAATCACTAAACATAAGAAAGCAGAAGGAGTTTTATTAATATGAAAAAGGAGACATCAAGATAAGGACTATTACCAGAGATAAAGAACATTTAATAATGAGAAAAACTCAATTCATCATAATGCCATAGCCATCTTAAATTATATCCACCTAGCAACAGCTTCAACTGCTGTGAAGACAACAGAACTAAAGGGACAAATAGATAAATCCATCATTGTGGTTGGAGAATTAACATGCTTTTCTCAGGAGCCGAGTAATTGATTTAGCAATCAGAAGAAATGAGTTAGAATATATGTGGCCGACTGCCACAATTACTACTTAAGACTGTCACTGTCTGCGGTTACTACTGTTACTGCTTGAGACCATCATTACAGGACTGAAGGAAGGGGGAGGAACACAGGAATGAAAACTTAAAACAAAAGAAACTGTTTTAAGGAAGGGGTCAGGGGAAGAAAAAGAGAGCTCCTTGCTTCTAGTGAGCAAAGGCAGCACCCCTGATCGCCTACAGCCCTTCGTATTTATTGGGTAGAAACAGCAGGGAGCAGGAGGTAACGATTGGTCAACTGCTTCATTGATCACAGGTTCACATTATTGCTAACAGGCTTCAGATGTGTCTAATCACAAGCACCACTGCACTTAGGGTGTGACGGCCCTCAGCATTCCTTCTGGGCGGCAGACGCAGTTTGTCAGTTTGCCAACATTCTGCCTTTAGGAGAACAGTTTGCTGTTTACTTGTATAGCCTCCAGTGGTATACTGAGTTGATCAGGACCCTCACTTTTTCAGCTTGCAACAAATATAGACTGAGCAACACTACCAATAATTTGGCTTAATTAATATTATTTAAAAAGTACCCAACAAATGCAGAAAAAACCTTTCTTTCAAGTTCACCTGGAACATTTCCCAAAACAGACCAAATGTCAGACCACAAAAGATTCAATGAAAGTCACACAACTGAGAATCATACAGAGTATATTTACTGACTACATGAAATACAACTTAAAATCAATGCAATAATATATCCAAAAAGCTCCAACTATTTGGAAATTATTCTATAAACTTTGAAATAACCCATGGGTCAAAGAATAAATCTTAAAAACTTAGAAAATACTTTCATATAGATCATAACAAAAGATCAATATTTCAAAATGTTGGGATGCAGCTAGAGCAATGCTTAGAAGGAAATACCTAGCACCAAATGCCAATATTACAAAAGAAATAAGGTTTAAAACAAATTAACTAAGCTTTCACGTTTGGAATATGAAAAATGTATAAAAAACTAAATTCAATGTGGCTGGGCGCAGTGGCTCACGCCTGTAATCCCAGGACTTTGGGAGGCCAAGGCGGGTGGATCACAAGGTCAGGAGATCGAGACCATCCTGGCTAACATGGTGAAACCCCATCTCTACTAAAACTACAAAAAATTAGCTGGGCATGGTGGTGGGCACCTGTAGTCCCAGCTACTCAGGAGGCTGAGGCAGGAGAATGGTGTGAACGTAGGAGGCAGAACTTGCAGTGAACTGAGATTGCACCACTGCACTCCAGCCTGGGTGACAGAGTGAGACTCCCTCTCACAGAAAAAAACAAAACAAAACAAAAAACAAACAAACAAACAAAAAAACTAAATTCAATGTAAGTAGAAGGAGAATAATAAAAACAAAATCTTAATCAAGATTTAGTTATTTGAAAAAGTTAACAAAATAAAATTAGTAACTCCATTGCAAGATTTATTGAGAACAAAAAAGAACAGGCAAGAAAAAGAAAAAAGTTGGAGTACTCACAGTTTCTGATTTCAAAACTTATTACAAAGCTGCAATGATTTAGAGTGTGGTACTGTCATAAAGACAGACATGCAGACAAATGGAATAGAATAGAGGACCCAGAAATAAATTATCACATATGTGGTTCATTTATTTCCAACTAGGACACCTAGATCAATGGAGAAAGGACAGTTTTTTTCAACAATGGCACTGGAAAAACTGGATATCCATATGCAAAAGAACAAATTTAGACCCTTAGCTTACATTACATACAAAAATGAACTCAAATTGGATCAAAGATCTAAACATAAGAGCTAAAACTACAAAACTCTTAAAAGAAAACGGAGGAGAAAAGTTTCATGGCATTGGATTTGGCAATGATTTCTCAGATATGGCACCAACAGCACAGACAATGAAGAAAAAATAGATAAATTGAACTTCAGTAAAACTAAGTTTTGTGCATCAAAGCACGTTATCAACAGAGTATAAAGGTAATCCACAGAATGGGAGGAAATATTTGCAAATCATATATCTGGTAAAGGATTGCTGTCTAGAATATATTAAAATTTCTACAACTCGACAACAAGCAACAAACAAGTTAAATATGAACAAAAATATTGAATAGACATTTCTCCAAATAAGCTATATAAATGGCCAACAAACACATGGAAAGATACTCAGTGTCACTAATCTGGGGAAATGCAAATCAAATGAGGTGTCACTTCAAACTCATTAGGATAGCTACTATTAAAAACAAACAAACAAACAAACAAACAAAAACAGAAAATAACAAGTATTATGCAAAAATTGTTCCACAGTTGAAACCCTTGTGTATTGCTGGTGAGAACATGAAATGATGTGGCTGCTGTGGAAAACAGTTTGGCAATTTCTCAAAAAAAGTTAAACATAGAATTACCATGTGCTTCAGAAATTCCATGTTTGGTTATATAAATGAAAGAATTAAAATCAGAGACTCCAACAGAAATTTGTTCACCCTTGTTAACAGTGACATCATTCACAATAGTCCAAATTTGAAAACAACCCAAATGCCCATCAACATATGAATGGATAAGCCAAATGTGGTACATACAGACAGTGGAATACTATTCAGTCATAAAAAAGAATTACATTCTGCCACATGGTACAACAGGGATGAATCTGAAAGGAATTACGCTAAGTGAAACGAGCAACACACAAAAGAAAGAAGGGAATGGGAAATTTTTTTTTTTTAAATTTATTTGTTTGTTTTGAGATGGAGTCTTGCTCTATCACCCAGGCTGGAGTGCAGTGGTGCGATCTCAGCTCACTGCAACCTCTGCCTCTGGGGTTCAAGCAGTTCTCCTGCCTCAGTTTCCCGAGTAGCTGGGACTACAGGCGCTCGCCCCCATGCCCGGCTAACTATTGTATTTTTAGTAGAGACAGGTTTCACCATCTTGGCTAGGTTGGTCTCAAACTTCTGACCTCGTGATCTGCCCGCCTTGACCTCCCAAAGTTCTGGAATTATAGGCGTGAGCCACTATGCCTGGCTGGGAAATTGTTGTTGAATAGGGAAAAAGTTTCAGTTTGGGAAGATGAAAAAGTTCTGGAGATGGAAGCTGGTGACAGCTGCACAACAATGTGAGCGTGTTTAATGCCACCCAAGGGTCCACTGAAAGACGGTTAAAATGATACATTTTATATTATGCATATTTTACCGCAATAAAAATAAGAAGAAATAGGACAGAGAGAATAGTGCAGGATTTTTATACTGTCTTCTTAAAAACACAACGACTAATAGCTAAGATATGCCCATGAAGACACTCAATACATAACAGACATTTAATATGCATTAGTTTCTCCCTCAAAAATATAATAGGGCAAAACATTTAAACGTGTATTGTATGTATTTGGTATTAATGAAGCCTTAATCATAGTAAAAATGTAGAAACAACCTAAACATTCAACATTAAATATTCAGTTTAAAAAATTAGAGAATGGGCAAATCCATATAGTGAGAAAATATCCAGACATTATATCTGGGTAGTTACCAGGAGCAGGGGGAGAGGGAGCAGAAATGAGGAGTGGCTGCTAAAGGGTGCAGGGTTTCTTTTGGGGATGATGAAATGTTCTAAAATTAAACCGTGGTGGTACTTGCACAGTTTTGTGTATATACTTAAACCACTGCATTGTACATGTTGAATGAATATATTTTATCTTAAATAAATCAAAATAGATCTATGAAAGAATGTTTTCAAATGGTTTAGTAAGGAGAAAACATGAATTCTAATAGCAGGAAAAAAGGTACATTACTATATATTCAACAAACACAAAAATGATAATGAGGCATTTTTAAAAACTTTAAGCCAAAATTTTGACTTTTTTTTTTTTTTTTTTGAGATGGAGTCTTGCTCTATTGCCCAGGCTGAAGTGCAGTGGCATGATGTCAGCTCACTGCAACCTCCACCTCCCGGGTTCAAGAGATTCTTGTGTCTCAGCCTCCAGAGTAGCTGAGATTACCCGTGTGTGCCACTATGCCCAGCTAATTTTTTGTATTTTTAGTAGAGATGGGGCTTCACCATGTTGGCCAGGCCTGTCTTGAACTCCTGACCTTAGGCAATCTGCCCGCCTTGGCCTCCCAGTGCTAGGATTACAGGCATGAGCCACTGCACCTGGCCAAATTTGACAATTTTTCTCTCAAAAACACAACTTTCTAAAACAAATAAAACAAGCAAAATGGGATATCTGCATATCTCATATTAAAAAATGAAATTTATAATTTAAAAACTTCCTCAAAAAGTAAACCTAAGACTCAGATAGCTTCCCTGGAGAATTACATCAAACATATAAGAAATAATACCAATCTTTCAAACATAACTTTCAAAACGGAGGAGGGAATGTTTCAATTAACTTACTCTATGAAGTTGGCTTAAGCCTGAAAACGACAACATAGGAGGATATTAAAAGTAAAGAAAACTACTAGCGACCAACATTTCTCATAAATTGAAATGCCAACATTCATAACAAGATATTACTAAAACGAATCTAGAAATATATGGAGTGTACGAAGTGAGGCATGTCTCAGTAAGGTAAGGGTCGCTTTGTGTGTTAGAATCATTGCATTCACCAAATTAAGATGACAAACCATAGGACCACTTTAGTAGAAGAATAAAAATTATTTGTTACAATCTAATAACTATTAAGGATAAAAATCTACACCAAACTGAAATAGAAGGCAATGCGCTGAATTTGATGGGAAGGGTCCTCAGAAAACTACAGCCCACCTCATACTTAATTGTTAAATACTGAATGCTTTCCTGCCGTCACTGGGTACTGGGCATGCGTGACCACTTGTACGACTTACATGCGATTGCACTGAAAGTCTTAGACCGCAGACCGACAGGCATGCAGAAGCAGGGAAGGCATCAGTATTACACAGGAAGAACTCAAGCTTTCTGCATTCTCAGGTCACATGATTGTATATGTAGAAATATCTAAGGAAGCTACAAAAGAAAGCTAGAACGCTAGAACTGATCAATAAATTTAGCAAGGTTAACTTGCCAAGCAACTGGATAACCCTATTTTTAAAATCTCCATCCCTATTTCAATCATCTAGACAGCAATTTTTTTTTTTTTTTTTTTTTTTGAGGTGGAGTCTTGCTCTGTCGCCCAGGCTGGAATGCAGTGGCACGATGTTAGCTTACTGTGGCCTCCACCTCCTGGGTTCGAGCAATTTTAATTTTAATGATATTATCTGACAATACAATTCTTTTTTTTTTTTTTTTTTTAGACCAAGACTCACTCTGTCACCCAGGCTGGAGTGCAGTGGCACAATTTTGGCTCACTGCAACCTCTGCCTCCTGGGTTCAAGCAATTCTTCTGCCTCAGCCTTCCAAGTAGTTGGGACCACAGGTTTGTGCCACAATGCCCGGCTAATTTCTGTATTTTTAGTAGAGACGGGGTTTCACCATGTTGGCCAGTCTGGTCACGAACTCCTGACCTCAAGTGATCCGCCCACCTCAGCCTCCCAAAGTGCTGGGATTACGGCCACCATGCCCGGCCTTAGACAGTAATTCATTTAATGTAAATTTGAAATGAATCATAGACTTAGTTCTAAAAACTAGAACAATAAAACTTACAGAAGAACATGTATTGTCTCAAATACACAGTCTTCGTGTAGACAAAAGTTTTTTAGGGCACAAAAGTACTAACCCTAAACGAGAGTAAAAAGAAATAATGGGTGTCAGCAAATTGTTTTTTTAATGTGATCATCAAATGATACCTTTAAGTGAATTCATAGATAAGCAGAAGATTGGGAGAAAATATTTGCAATGTGTATCTAACAAAGAATTTGCATTATGATATAAAAAATACTAAGAAATCAATAGCGAAAAGACAACAGACACCTCCTGACTGCACTTTTGTACAGATGCCGAGTGAATTCCCATGGCTTCAGAGAAGGTCCTAAGGCAGATAACAAAAAACTCACAGCAAGTGCATGAAGTGTGTTGCTATTCACAAGTCTCTTTCATCTGTAGGTGTGGCTGAAACCACAGTGGGGGAGGAGATGCCTCCTGGGGCACCCACAGCATCTTTTACTGATAGGTTCACTCCCATACCCACTTCCTTGATGCTCAGGGAATTAAGCCGAATAAAGAGACCGCCAACATGTTGCCTGAGTCTAAATCTTCCTTAGGAATTCTGGGACATCGTAAGGAACGGGTGTGGAAAAGCCCAGCAGGAGAGGCAGGAGCTGGCCTTAGCTCCATAGCTGCACCTGTGCCATCCACAGCACCGCAGGGCAGGGATTCTGGGGCTGTGAAGGGAACCTGGCCAGGGGCTGGACATCAGGAGCCTGGAGAGGGAGCCAGGACCCTGTTTCTCGGGTATATTGGGGTGGAAATCCTTGGGGACTGCACGGTGGGAAGGATTTGCAGAAATAACTGGATCCTACTACTTACTAGTCATGTGACCTTACACATTTTACTTCCTTTCTTAGAACTTCCATACCCTTCTTTGTAAACTGGAAATAAGAACAGTTTATTTATGACAAAGATCATAAAGTTTTCTCCCAGGATTATAAGGATCAAATGAGAGAAAATGTAACTGTAATCTGAAAAGTACTATTATTAAGACAAACAACATTGAAAATGGACACAGTGTACAATGCCTTACGTATGTCTTAACGGGCAGAAAATAACCAACAGGAGGATGAATATGTTTCTGTTGACTTTTTAGAAGAGCAAAACACAAGTACTGTAAACTTATGTAGAATGAGCTATGTATTAGTCTGTTTTCACGCTGCTGTTAAAGACATACAGAGACTGGGAAGAAAAAGAGGTTTAATTGGACTTACAGTTCCATATGGCTGGGGAGGCCTCAGAATCATCGCAGGAGGTCAAAGGCACTTCTTACATAGCGGTGGCAAGAGAAAATTACAAATAAGCAAAAGTGGAAACCCCGATAAACTTATTAGATCTCAGGAGACTTAGTCACTATCACGAGAATAGCATGGGGAAGACTGGCCCCCATGATTCGATTACCTCCTGCTGGGTCCCTCCCACAATACATGGGAATTCTGGGAGATACAATTCAAGTTGAACTTTGTGTGGGGACACAGCTAAACCGTATCAAGCTACACCAAATCAGAATGACCTACTTTTTATTGAAGGAAACTTCTCATTAAAAGAAGTTTAAAAAAAAAAAAAAAGAAAGAAAATCTAATGATCACCAAAGCTAATGGAGAGTGCCAACAAAATCAATAATATAAGCCAAAATACTGCCCATTTCAGTTAAATTATCTGTATGGAACAGTACAAAAATTAATTTTGAGTTAGAATATTCAGGTTACTGTATATTTTATGTTAGGTTTAAAAGTAAAGCTAAATTAAAAACAAAATGATGGGGAAGGACGTTCAGTGACGTTAACACGTACAAATGTTCTTAGCAGAGTAGAAACTGACAGAAATATTTAATAATAACAAACTAAATTAAATATAGAGATTTATTTTTAAATGAAGATATTAATAAAAGAATAGACACACCATAGGTTCCAACTGGCAGAGAATAAGGAAATCACAGGCTATTTTGTCTCTCAGGAAAAGAGAAAAATAAACATTTGCTCAGAGTTTCTGAGGGTCAGGAATCTGGGAGTGGCTTACCAGTGGGGTCCTGGCTCAGAGTCTCTTGTGAGGCACTCCTCAAACCCATGGCTCAGTCACCTAGAGGCTCGATGGGTGCCTTTCCATATATTGTCCACTCCCAAAGCTGTGGGCAGCTCCTCCCTGGCTGTGGCATGGGGACTTCTCCCTGGATGTCCTCAGGGTCTGCAGGACACAGCACCTGGCTCTCCCCAGCATGAGTCCTCAGAGAGAGGGGGTGCGAGTCTCCCACCTGGAAACTGCAGTCTTTTTATAACCGAAACTCAGACGTGCCCTCCTTTCTGCTGCATTGTATTCATTAGAGCTGAGTCCCGAGGTTCACCCTACACTCAAGATGAGGCTGACACAAGGAGGTGAGAAGCAGGACGGAATTGTTGGGGGCCACGTCCAGGTTACCTATCACAGTGTGTGTGTGTGTGTGTGTGTGTGTGTGTGTGTGTGTGTGTGTGATGGTGGTGTCAAATATAAAGCAAATCAACACTTAGGAAAGGAGACATGACTCCCAGGGATAATTGCCAGGGGAGAGAAGGACCATGATATCTGTCAGTCTCTCAGAAGAGTTTGTCTTTTGAAGGACAGAGTGAAAGAGTCTAGAAAGAAACGGGTGTGTGTGGGAGTTTTGTACTCAGGCAGCCTGTTCCCTGGAGGCCCTTGGGAGGGCTCAGGCTGGGGTCTGGGGTCTGCGGGGAAAGAGCAACAAGCAGAGTTTGGTTAAAATGTTAGTTTTTTTGTTTTTTTTTTTTTTTTTTTAATTAATCAGTGAGGACAAGCAGTTCTGCTAATTGTTTAGGGGGCAAATAATGGAAATGTGGAGGTCTGTGCCTGGCCTTGCCATAGGTAAACAGGAGGCATCCATGCGCCTTGTTTGGGAAGGGGGGCTTCCTGCCATAAGTGGTTTCCTGGCTCAGACAGTCTGGGACGGGGAGGTTCCTTAGCCGTGTCCATCTTCCAGCATCACGGCTGGGGTAAAAGCCAGCATTGCCAGTGGACAGCGCTGTGGCGTGGGCCTTCACAGATAGTTAGAATTTCAGCAGCTGTAGAAGGTGTGAGGTTTATATGACTTGGGATGTGCTCAGCTGCTAGTCACAGAATATCCAATTAACAGAGAGGCTTAAGGAGAAAGCCTGGTTATCCCTCCTAACGAGAGGTGCTAGGTCTGGCAATGCCAGGCTTGTTCCAGCAGCTTGGCCATCCCAGGGCTCCGGGCTTTTCCCTCCATGTTGCAGGAAGCCACTGCTGGTCCAG
Organism: Theropithecus gelada; assembly: GCF_003255815.1. Classification (NCBI taxonomy): domain Eukaryota; kingdom Metazoa; phylum Chordata; class Mammalia; order Primates; family Cercopithecidae; genus Theropithecus; species Theropithecus gelada. The sequence continues at coordinate 141,223,910 of NC_037676.1, forward strand.
CACCCTGCCCTCATGCAGAAGCTCCTCGGGAAGGAAAGAAGCGGGTCAGGCAGAAAAGGAGGCTTTGCTTTTGCTGAGGAGGAAAAGCTGTCACAGAAGAGATGTAGCAGGCTTCCCAGCCACCCCCACCCAGAGCCCTGGCAACTGGTTACCCTTAGTTTGAGTCTCAAGGCAAGTGGAAGAGCGGCACTGGGGAAGGGAGAATGGGAGGCTGGAACTGGCCTCAGCTCGGGGCAGGGGGGCGCTCAAATCAAGGTCACCACTGCCTGAGAGATACCAGGGTTTTGTTAGCAGGGATGAAGGGGTGAGGCATGGGTGACTAATGGCTGGGTAAAAATCAATGTCTGTGCCAGGGTGCTTCGGACAGAGCACCTCTGTGCAGCTCAGGTTCATCCAGACGGCTCGTTAGAGGACTGCAGGCCACCATGCACTGAAGGATGGTGGCCCTGGCCTGGAATCTCAGCCTTCACTTCTGCAGTGTTCCCAGGAGATGTTGACGTCACTGACCCAGCAACACAACCTTGAGGATTGTAGGTATAGGCCAAGGTTCGGGGCATGAAAATGTTTGAAGTTTGGAGACTCTGCAGTAATCAGAGGGTAAACAGGTGGACTCACCCCACATGATGGTACATCTAGGTGGCCAGCTGGGACGTTTAGCATCGATGCTCATGTGGTCTCAGCTGGGAAGTTTAGCATCAATGCTTGTGTGGTCCCAGCTGGGACGTTTAGCGTTGACGCTCGCTGTGGTCTAGATCACCTCGTCTAATAATAGAAATATAACGTGGGCCACAGGGTGATTTTCAATTTTCTTTTATTTATATTAAAAAGTAAAAAGAAACAGCTGAAATGAATTTTAATAATATATTTTGTTGAACCTATTTAAACATATCATGAATATAAAATTTTTAATGAGATGAGATAGTTCATGTTTTTTTAAAATTGTCTTTAAAATCTGGCAAGGATTTCCCAGGACAACTCAATTCCTGGCAGCCCCATGTCAAGCGTTCGGTAGTCACACGTAGCCAGTAGCTACTGCATTAAGCAATGCATTTAGAGTTTTCCTCAGCTGCCTGGCTGGATGTTCCCATCATTCTAACCCTAGGCGGTAGATAAGGAAAGGACAGTAAGAACATCTGCGGTGGGTTTGGTCAGAGAGGCTTAAGTCCTTGGTGTGCAGGAGTCAGCTGGCTTCATTAGGTGAACTGCCATTTCTGTTATCATAGCCCTCATATTAGCCCCTGACTTAGTTTGGCCCTGATGAAAGCATTCCTTATCTCAAATGTGTAGAAATAAACAAAAATCACCCAAACGAGAACACACAGAGGTGATTTCTTCAGAGCTTGCAGTAGCAAACAGTTCAGCCCTTGCATCTGGCAGAGACTCAAAGGCAGGAAGAGCTTTAAACAGGAACACAGAGAGGCAGGGGTATGCGCTGATTGGGGAAGGTGCTGGCTGAAGAGAAGGAGCATCCGATGTCATCGGCTTAAGGAGCATATTTAGCTTTTTTATATTTATTTTTAGCATATTTATCTGAGTGGTCCTGAGTCGAAAGTGGAGCAGAATAAGGGAAACTGGCAGTTGTTGACCAAGTCCTGATCATTCTGGGCCAATGTTCTCTGAGGCTGTGGTCTGGCTTCCCAGCTGGTTGCTACAGGAGTTGTGAGTTGAGTCCTGTTGGCGTCTGTGGACGTGGTCTCTGTGTGTATTCTGTCTCTCTCCCGGAAAACCACAGCTCAAGTCTGTTGCAGCTTATTGTGGCTAAAATGTTAAAATCCAATTGCCAAGAGTTCTTTCTAGAAGCATTGTGGTTCCAAGGGTTTCTACTTCCTTTTGTTTTCTTAAGCCAATGCCTGCAGTGTAATGATGTAATAAGAGGGCCCTGCATACTAGCCCCAGCTCACTATACATGATTTGTGGACTTCAGGGAAGTCAGTCCCTTCACGGCCTCAATTTCTCCATCTGTAAAATGAGATCAATCAATTACAAAACCTTGCATTCTCCCAAATGAGGTAACCTTCTTGTGTATAGGGCTGGATATTTTCTGTTATTACAGCAGACATAAAGGTAAATAAAACATCGACCTGCTTTCAAAACATTACAAATCTAAGAAGTCAACTAGCCCTGGGCCTGTAGATGATGACATAGTGATGTTGACGGTGATGATGGGGGTGTGGATGGTGACACAGAGGAGGATGACGATGGCATTGATGGCAATGATGAGGGTGATGGGAGCTGGATGATGCGATGGTGAGGATGATGACGGTGATGTTGATGAGGATGCTGGGGCTGCTGCTTCTGATGCGAATGATGGTATCTTGATCACGGAGATGCTAGTGATGTGGATGAGAGTGGATAGGAATCGAGCAGAGCCTCTTTGCCAGGCACTGTGCTTAGATATTTAAACACTTTGAAATACTCTTCACAACTCTTTAAGAAGCGCCTGTTGATTACCTGCATAACCAACTTAGAGGAAACTGAGGTTTAGAGAGAGTAAGTAAATGGTTCAATGTCCCACTGCTAGCAAGTTGTGAAATCTGGATTTTAATGTTAGTACTTTTGTTCCAGGGTGGGTTCTATGAAGCACTTCCCTCACCTGCCTCCTCCATTCTGTGCTGTTTTCTAAAATAGGATGTGCTGTTACAGAAGTGTGTGCAAAAATGCAGGAACAAAAGGAAGCATGCAGCTCCGCAGCGCGGGCTGAGCCTGAAAAACTACTCACAGATGTGAATGTCATTATCATTTGAAAAACCAGGAGCAACAGAGATGGGTGGGTTATTCTCAGCAGAGCCAGTAGGACATTTGCTACAATGGGGGGTCGTGGTCCTGATTGGAACAATATAGAACATATTATGGCAGAGGTGGGGAATTAAGCTACAAGATTGCATCCAAGTAGTTATGAGCACTGGATTCTATGCTAAGGAATGTAGAGTCAACTGTGCCTGCAATCTGTCGGGTTAGGGTTGAGGGTAGAGCTTGTGGATAATTAAAAATTAAAAATGCCTTTGATGACCCTAGACATCTGCTGACCTGCTGATCTGGTGCTCAGCCTGAAGTAACAGTACTCAGCACTGTGTTTTTTTCTTTCCTACTTTCACCTTCAGCATGAGGGGAATTTCAAGTGTGCTGGCTTTTCCTGGAGCCCCCAGGATCTCATCTCACCTTTGCTTTTAGGAGAAGTCACACAACTCCATAAGAACAAGAAGTAAGTGAAGTGCTACGTCCAACTCCACGCAGAGAAAAGTGACATATCTCCAACAGAAGCGACAACGTCTGTAGAAATTCTTATTCCACAGCCAATTAATTCCCATAACTACGCAGAACACATATTTTCTCATTCTGTCTCAGAGAACTTGTTCAGGTTACTTTGCTGAATTAAAATTTTTTTTTCCTAAGACATGGGGATAAGAACTGCTTTATGTGTGCATTACCATGTAGAGACTCTCCTGGCACAAAATTTAGTCTTCCCCCAAAAATGGTAAATTTGGTCTACACTTAGGGTATAGAAATAATTTACATATCTTTCAGGACAATTTCCTGTCTTGAAAATGTTAGAATCCAGTTCAAGCCCACAGCCCACCACCGTCACAGCAGCCTGCCTGGGTCAAGCATTTTCGTATATTATGCAGATCCTCAGCGCTCATGCCCCTAGGGCAGGGGTGAAAGCTGGGCCCCTGCTGGGACTGACCACCCCCTTCTTTCTCTCTGGGTTATTTTCCTTCATGCTCCTTCGACTTCAGGAGATGAGATGGTTCTTGAAGGAGGGATGAGGTCTCGTTTACTCACGTGGCCTTGTCCTGTATCTGGCAGCATGGTCGGTATTCTATAAAAGGAGACAGAAAAGAAAGAGCAGAAAGGAGACAAAAGATGACATGGAGAAAAGCAAAAGGAGAAAAAAGAAAGAATGGAAATAAGTACAAGAAGGAAGAGAAGCTGGTGAGTGGAGGAGGCATACGATGGGCCCCCGGAGGTTGCCTTGGGAACCTCCCAACGTCCCATTTCACAGGTTGCCAGACCCTTTCACAATGCTTATTCCTTTCTATAATTTAAGAGTCAAATCTCCCACCATCTTTTAAGCATCAGTGTCCCGTGGATCCAAGAGTGTCAGAGAAGAAGAATGAACCATCCAATGTACGTGAACCAACCGGTGTACATGAACCAATGCGTGTGCCAAGTCTCTACTTTTCAAAGCATGTTTTTCCCATTGAATCACAGGCTAGCTTAACTTTCCACCAAAGTTCTTGCCAAATAAAAATATGCATAACAACCTTCAGGTACAAATATTACGGCTATCTTTTTGAATGTTTAGGGAAGCAACCTGATGATCAGAGAGATTTGCTTAGAGTCACTGAGCTTGTAAGGTCAGACCTGGGACCTTCACAGCAAATTCCTCTCATTAGAAATCCTGAGACTGCACCTGTGGGGTGACTGCAGCAGGACCCCCATATTCCATCGCCTTCCCAGCAGCCTGCCAAAGTCAAGTATTCTTGTGTGTTATGGAGTTCCCCACCATCCATGCACCAGGGCTACTGGAATTTGAACCATGTTGGGAGGGGACTGGTCTTATTCAAGTAGGCTGTGCTGATCAATGTGTGCAGAATAAAACTGTGCTAAGCAAGGACTGCCAGACAACTTGGCCCCAAGGGACCAGACATTAAAAAAAAATCAGTGGCAACCCACTAGCAGTACCGTGACCCCCTAAAGGCAGTGTGAGAGAGCCCTTGTCCACCTTCCCATTCTAGCGATGAGGAAAGAGGGGAAGTGGCCACCGTCAGAGCCAAGTCCAGAAGTAGGAACTTGTGGTGGAAGCCAACAAGTCTCACACATGTTTCTCCAGAACACTCATTACAAATCTGTTCAACAATTGTCATTGGTCTCTTCTTCCATCTCTGGGTGGTGCCTGATTCTCAGGGGGCCACTGACTTGGCCCCAGTAGGTATTTAGCTGGGAAAGTCTCCCGGTTCCTCAGATCTCTAGCCTCCACTGGCTATCACTGCCCTTTGGTGTAGGAAGATGGCAGGATGCACCTGAGATCATCACAAGTCACAGGCTAGAGGAGTTTTCTGCTGTTTGTGCCTGTGTGTGTTTCATAGCTAATTTTTTTCTTTGTCATATGTAAAATAGGGTTAATGATTTCTGTCATCAGGGTTGTTTCAATAATAAACACTATAATAATAAGCACTTATAAGCCAGATGTGCATATATAATAGAGACAGAAATAGAGATGCATGTATATAATAGAGATGGAAACAAATTATTTATTAAATTCTGATCGAAAAAATTTTGGGAAGTTATAACAGTATCCATTATGCAGATGAGGTAGCTATACAGTTCTTCGAGGAAATAACAACAATAGAGATAACAATAACCAAAATTACGAACACATTAACTGCTGTCCTTGGGTAAGACTCAGGCTCACTTGGCAATAAATGGTAATAAAACCAGAACTAAACATCTCACAGCCACTGGCCTTTCTTTGCAATTCAGGTGACTCCAAAGGTAGGAGGTGAAGGCTGGGCCAGGGTGAGGCTAGGCGGGTTGACTGCAGAAGGGGTCACAGTGCAGAAGGCGCTCTGGACTCTGCATTCCATGACACCAGGTGGTGGGGTCTGTGAGAAGCGGGGCACTGCCAGGTGAAGGTTTAGAGACCCATGAGTAAGTGGTGAAGGAAGGGAATGATGATCCTATGCCAGTGTCCAGCCCACAGCCCCAGGGCCAGGAGAGAGAGGGGGCTAGAACACAGCTCAGAAATGTCCCCACATCCCCTGGGAAGTGACTGCAGTGACCTTGGGCCTGATAAGGCACAGAACCTGCCTTTCTGGGGAAGAAAAGAGTCGCACCATGCATCCTTGTCCTGCTGCAAAAGGAAGTGGAAAAGCCAGGGCAGAGAGCAGAGGGAAGGAGCCAGGGGCTGGTCCCCCTCTGCCCTGGGAGAGAACCCATGGTGTGGGCGTCAGCAAGGTGCAGAGAAGCAATCTCAGTGCTGAAAATGAGAGCCTGGCATTCTGCGGCACCGAGCAGCAGGGCCACTGGTATCATCTCCTTGCCAATTTTATTCTCATTTCAAGGTGCTGATGGCATCACTGGAGGTGAAGTCATTTTCTCAGAATTTAATCCAGGCCGTTGGGACAGACCTTGTCAGCAGAGAGGGAAGGGAAGAAGGGGTCGTAGAAGGAGCTCAGGAGACCACAGCCAGGTGCTTGGGGGTCAGAAGGATGATGTGATAGCAGGTGGGAGAGCCCTGTTCAGGGTCCTCACCTCAGTGCCCTCAGCGCCCTCAGCTCTTTCTCAGGCTTTTCATCATTCGGGATTGTGTCCTCTTTTTCCCTTGCAGGGATCCTGCTTCCCTGGATGTCAACCCTCCCGTCAAGCAGCCCAGGAAGGCTCTGAATGAAGCAGCACAGCTTTGACGTAGAGGACTCTTTAGAAAAGGAGAGTGTTTCTTGGGTAACAGTTGAGGCATTTCTGAAGCTGTGTGCCTAACAACGGAGGAAGAAAACGTCTCAGGTCCAAGATAGGAATTCTAGCAGTCTGAGCTATTACTAAGAATGGCCAAGCAATTTATGATTTTTCTTTTTTTATTTTGCTATGGTTTCTGGATTATGCTTAGTATTTGTTCTCTTTTCTTTCCACACATAAAAACGGAAAGGAACCAGAGTTAATTGCCCAACACGATCTTAAATGCCACAAAAACTTCCCAAATTAAGTACTAATTAATCACATCTTGCAAATAAAGAGAATGCTTAGAGAAATGATGGACTGACCAGTGGGCAGAGGCAGAGCTGAGATTGGAATCCATCTTCCTGAGCCCCAAAGGACTCTTTTTCTATTTTACAGGCTCTTTTTCCATTATACAGGATTTCTCTAAAGTTGGCTGATAACAGAAGTGAACCGAGGCACTCACTGCAGTCACAGATTTTAGGGTCCCATCTCTGGGAATACTGATTTTGAAAATGTTACACTAAACTAAACTGCATCAGGAGAGTCCTGTGCAAAATAAAAATCCATGGAAACCACTGGCCAACATCCCAAGGATCCACACAGCTGTGTTTGTGGGTTTTCTGTCACCGGCTTCATTAATAGTGTTAGATGACCAGTAGGTGGCAGCAAAGAGCTTTCCACGTGCTGTACTCATCCCTGCAGCGAGCCCATGAAGGCATCACCTGGGGAAGAATTTCTGGGCATGAAAATGGGGCATCAGTGGCAAGATCTGAGGCTGGGTCAGGTAGGCAGGATGTAGGTGATGAAGGATAATCCATATACCTTGCTGGAGAATGCCTGTTGACCACAGACGACAGCTTAACTAGGGAAGCAGAGCTCTCATTTGTCTTAGGAAGCTCATTTTGGCAACTGCAATGCAGATGCCGGTAAGGGACATGGAGAGGAGACACTTATTAGTAAGAGCCTTCACTTATTGCACTAGGCAAGCAGCTTAACCTCTGCACATTCTCCTCTGCAGCTCAATGTGTAAAATGGTAGGAATAATAGCATCCACTTCGTAAGATGGTTACTAAATGAATCAACGCACATCAAGTGCATAATATGATGTCTACCAAATACTTAACTATTGATTAAATGTTAACTCTTAGTAATATCTTTATTGTAATTACAGAGATCTTTGTGGCATCATTAACAGGATGTGGTATAATTCACAGGTGATAGGCTGGATAAAAGCTGAGGAGCATGGTGGGGCCGTTCACAGCAATCAGGCACAGAGGCAGGCAACAGGTTTGCAGGGAAAGAAGGGGGCAGCCCAGGAAGCAGACAAGCCTGTGCCCCCGCCCTGGTGAGGCGGGACACATGCGGGCTCTGAAAGTCATCAGTGAACAGCAGGGAACTGTGGCCAGAGGGCTGTAAGAGTTCTCCCAGAGAGAGGCAAACAAACCATTCCACGGTGGGTTGGAATAAACTTAGAGAAGAGGTTAGAAGTGAGAAAGGACTCAGAGAGCTCTGGCATTTAAGGGTGTTGAGGCCAGGGAGAGCAGCCAGGCAAATCTGAACAGGACAGGTGAGGAGAGCCACCGGGAGTCAGGAGTAGCAGGTTGTCCAGAAAGAAAAATAGGCTGGCAAAGTCCACTGCAGCCCGGATGTCAGGCTGGATGGGCTCGGGAGGGGAAGTGAAAGGCGGCTTTCCCATGAACCACCCTGGTGCAGGCAGAGGCCCCTGCAGTGAGACCAGGAACTCATGCAGGGAAAGGCAGTGGACAGTCAAAGGGGACACACACTTGTATGGGGGCAGTCAGTGAGGCCATGTTTTGAAAGGCCCTGGATGCCAATCTATGGTTTGTCTGTAAGTAGACATCAGGAACTAACAAATAATCATAATAATAGCAGCAAACTCACATTGCATGCTAAACCATCAGTCACTGTTCTTAGCACTTTCCTGCCTGATTTTCTTTCATCCTTGCAGCAAACCTATCAAGTAAGAAATGGAGTGAGTCATCTTATGTGACCCTTTAAGGTTTCACAGCTGGAAAGGGGTCAAACCCAGGTCTCCTGACTCCAATCCCTGCCTTCTGAAATACTTGGGCAGGGAGCGTGGCAGGGTTGTGGAGGGCAGACAAGAAGAGAGGAGAGACCAGGCAGAAGCCTGCTGCCAGGGAGGGGAGTCCCTCGATTGCTAAAGAGAGGAGCCCATCCTTCCTTGCTAAGCATTGCTTGAATATTGAAATGCATGAGGTTCAATGACTAATGAGGAAAAAAATTGGGGTGAAGAACTGTTCACATTGTATGACTCCATTTAGTAAAATGCTTACCTACACAGAGACCATCTCTGCAAAGTTCTACAAACAGCTAGGGAGGAAGATGGGGATGCGGATGGGGACACTGGAGGTTAGAGGTGGGAAGAAAACTCACTTTGTACTGCATGCTCTTACGTGCTGTTTAGACATTTTCTTTAACCTGGCTGTGTGTTACTGCTTTTTCAGAATTTCAAATGTATAGAATATTACTAAAAATAATATAATGGATTCAGTAACAACTTTTATCCTTTGGACATTGACAGAGTTTCGCTCTGTGTCCCCACCCAAATCTCATCTTGAATTGTAATTCCCATAATCCCCAGGTGTTGAGGGAGGGACCTGGTGGGAGGCGATTGGATCATGGGGGCCGGCATCCCCCATGCTGTTCTCGTGATGGTGATTGAGTTCTCACGAGAGCTGATGGTTTTATAAGGGGCTCTTTTGCCTTCACTTTTCTTCTCTTTGCTGCTGCCTTGTAAAGAAGGTACTTGCTTGTCCTTTGCCTTCCACCGTGATTGTTAAGTTTCCTGAGGCCTCCCAAGCCCTGGGGAACTGTGAGTCAATTAAACCTCTTTTTTAAATAAATTACCCAGTCTTGGGCAGTTCTTTATAGTAGTGTGAGAATGGGCTAATACATTTTTGCTTCAAATTTCTTTTTTTAAAAAATATACACACACAGAGTGGTCCTGCAGATAGATGGTGACCTCTCTCCATGCCCTACTTCAACGTCATTCTCATCCCTCCCTACCTTAAAGGAACCACTATCCTGAATTGCTTTGCATTCACAAAGACATTCTTATTCCAGTTTTAGATATTTAAATGTTTTAAAGTCTATAAATGTGGCCTAGTAAATTATTGCTGTGTAACTCATATGATTTTTACTCAAACTAGTTAAGAAATTTATTTTTATTCCTATTTTGGAGAGAGATGTTTCTCATGAATAAATTTGTTACTGATGCTTAAATTTGTTCAATTCTTTCCTTTTCCACTAAAATGCTCACTCTTTTTTACTCCTTTAGTATATAAATGTGTTGAATTTCATTACCAGATTTCCTGATATTGAGCCATCTTTGCATTTTTGCAGAAATATGTTAGCATTTCCCGTCATTTTGAAAAGCCAAGGACCTTAACATACTGTAATGGAGATTCATGGTACAGTCTGCCAACAGAAGTATTTTGTAGGAGCTGACATGTATCTTTAGGGTAAAATATCACTTCTAATTATTGAATTGTCCTATTTATAATTCTTCAGTGGCTCTCTTTTGCTCTCTGAATTTCAAGCAACTGAGTGTATGCAGAGCTCTTTACACTTTAGGATCTCATCTTTGAATTCATTGCTTGTCTCTGGCTTCTTCTGTAAGCCTCATATCCAACCAAACACAAAAACCTGACAATTGTCATCTTCAAATGTCTCTTTAATGCAACCCCTATTTTGCGTATTTAGGAGCCTTGCTTTGGTTCAAGTGTCCGTATGTTTTATCTCAGCACCACTCTAAATGAGCTCAAGAATACCTGTTATAAGATATTGATGGGCTATTTCACATTGTCATTCAAAATGCCAAACTGGATCCCCTACCCCACAAGACAAAGACCAAACCCCTAAATACAGCACATCCATGACCATGTTTCTGAATGCTGGACTCTTTCTCCTAAGAAGATGGTCTGTGACAATTTGCAGTACACACTTGTGGCTGCATTTTGAAGTTCCTTCTCAAAGGAACTGGCTTCCTACTCTGTGAAGGGGTGTCTAAACTGGCTCATTTCTGGGAATTGGGTAAAGGGCCACACATCCCTACTACAGTGACTCAAAAACAACTGGGTGTCTGCCAGACCTGGAATGTTTCCGGGTGTCTATTTCAGGAGCACCATAAGAGGCTGCACAATTAAGTCCCAGTAACTCCATGATTAAGTCACCATTATCACATTGTCCTGCCTCTCAAAACAGTTATCTTCATCCTTATGGCTTATTGTGGTAATTGTACCTACTAACAGCAGACAGAAAAATACTGGGTAGAAGAGGGCGGTTCTCCAGCAAAGGCACCACCCTCAAGCCTGAAGACCTGTGGCCCTAAGCGAGGACAGGAATTTGTTTTCATGCCCCAAAGTTGCCTTTTGGCCCTCCACACACCCATCCTGTGCCCATATAAATCCAAGACCTTAGTGGGCATAGATACAAGTGGCTGAACACCGAGAGGAGCAGAGGAACACAGTGGCGGAGTGTGGTGGAGACCAGCAGAGTGGCACAGTAGAGAAGGAGGGAAGAGGCATCTGAACATTGGCCAAGAACAGCTGGACTCCAGAGGAAGACCACCTTCCCCCTCCATCCCCTGCTTCCGGCTCCCCATCCATCTTGCTGAGAGCCACCTCTACCACTCAAAAAAACCTTCCACTCATCCTTTGAGCCCACATGTGATCGATTTTTCTGGTGCACTGGGCACGAGTTTGGGATACAGAAAAGCTGTCACACTGGCCCGCTCCCCTTGCAATAAGGCAGAGGGTCTATGGAGTTGATTGGACAAGCTGTCTGCAGACCACGAAGCTGAAAGAGCACACTGTAACACACACCCACTCGGGCTTCGGGAGTCACAGACACCCACCTCTGGACGCTGCCCTGGGGCCAGAGCCCAAAAGCGCTCCCCACAGCCTCTGCACCTGCCCATCTGCAAGCTCCCCCATGGGGTTTGAGCAGCAGGGTGAGCGAAGGAGCCAGCCACACCCTTGTTGCATGTCCTGCGAGGGGAATAAGGGAACTCTTTGGTTTCACAACCTTATCTTTGGTAATCACGGCCCACCACATGGCCTCTAATATTTCTGTTTCCATCATCCCTTTCAAACCAGGGAGCTCGATTTCAAGGCAGCATCTCTCACCATCATCTTTGGCACCACAGAGCTGTTCAAGAACACTGGTGCCTGTCACCCATGGGTGTGTCTAAATGTCTCCACAGTCCTGGGGCATGTAGCTAGAAGATATCTAAGCAAGTTACACGTTGTAGATTCATTAAAATCCCATCCAACTAAGCCTACTAAGTGCCTCCTTTTACATTGTATCTGGGCTAGTCCTGCATGTTGGCTTCTCTGGGTTGAGTGTTCACCATCGTTGTGTGAAGCATTTGGTTTGCTAACCAAGCAGAGGGTTAGTACCTCATCCGACTTACTGAATAGCGAGTACTGGTACATCTCTCACATCAATAGTGTAGGCACAATCCAATGTTAAATTTTATCCCCCCCGTCTAACAATCTTAGAACCCACTTTCCCACTCATGTTTCTCGGGCTTGTGTCAATAAGGAATTAAAAGACTATAACTCAGTTGGTGTATAGAGGCACATTTCCTACAGCAAGGCCTCCATTCCTTTCCTGCCGTTGCTGGAATAAAGCTCTTGTTCTCAGCTCAGAGGCAAGGGGCATTAGGGGCCATCCCTCTAGGCGTGAGCCACCCTTTGTGGGGTCATTCAAAAGTTTTAACAAATAGATATTTCTAAGTTATTTCATTTTTTAATTGACAACAAATGTACATATTTATCATGCACACTGTGGTCTTTTGATATGTACCCATTGTGGAGTGGTACAGACTGATCTTTTTTGTAGTGAGAACACTTAAAATGTACTCTTGGCTATTTTTGAGAATACAATATGATGTTAGTTACTATAGTCTTATTTTATTTTATTTTATTTTTTGAGACAGAGTTTCACTCTTGTTGCCCGGGCTGGAGTGCAGTGGTGTGATCTCAGCTCACCACAACCTCCACCTCCCGGGTTCAAGTGATTCTCCTGCCTCAGCTCCCTGAGTATCTGGGATTACAGGCATGCACCACCATGCCTGGCTAATTTTGTATTTTTAGTAGAAACAGGGTTTCTCCATATTGGTCAGGCTGGTCTCAAGTTCCCAACCTCAGGTGATCCGCCTGCCTCGGCCTCCCAAAGTGCTGGGATTACAGGCGTGAAACACTGTACCCGGCCACTATAATCTACATTTTAATTTAAATATTTTTTAATTTTTTAAATGCAGGGAGAAGCTGGTTCCTTCATACATGATAAAGAACTGCTTTTGTGGTAAGGGGTATTCAGAGGGATTGCAGAGTTCAGCAGTTCTCAGCCTTGTCTTTACCCAAATGTTCCATGCTTTAAGGTCTCTCTTCCCCTCCGTTCCCTGGACTTGGCATGAGAGAAGAGACTTGCAGATTCATCTATCTAATTGTCACTGTAATTCCGTGACCCTTACAAACAGCCTCTGGATGTAATCCCATTCACATCGGACGGACTTGCAAATACAGGGGGAAGGGGATACCTTTGGAATTGCCATGGAGATTTTTTTTTTTGTTTTCTACCTGTAACCTGTGTAGAGAATTCAAGGCTTTTAAGTCTGTCATTTTATCTAGATATGCTCTCCAGGCAGGTCAGGAGCTGCCAACTATGTAGCAACCTCAGCTACTAAGTGGTATGGCCAATTACTAAATCAGCATCTTGCCTTCCACCTGCACATATCACAGAGCTGCAGAGGCAATCCAAGTGTCCGTGATTTAGCAGCACACAGCAAGTCATCCCTGTCCCATTTTTCCTTGGTGAAGAGACTTGGTGAAGGTTCATGTGTTAAATGTGTAATCAATTAAATTTCAGAATCCAGTTCCAGAGTGATTCTGTTTCCTAGGGTCACTTCTAGGAGCAATAACTATATTGCTCAAAGTATTGGCAGAAAAGAGTTTATATACCCGTGAGGAGCATGAAGGATGTTAGAAAGGGACTATTTTCAAAACTTTTTCAACTAGAAATAACCCCATACTTAAGATTCTCTCACATTACAATTAAATGTAAGGTCCTTGATTAAAGACATTTCTGTTGGTTTCTTTTACCGATGTCCCCCTAAAGTGTAAACCAGGCCTGTGCACAGAGCAGGAGGTCAGTAGATAGTTGATGACTGAATAAAGAAATGGTGGCAAAACATGGTTTATGAAGGAGCTTAAACAGCAGAGGCCTCCCAAAATTGGAATTGCCATGAAATAGTTTATGATCACACATTTCATAACTAAAGAACATTTTAAAAGTAAACTTTCTTTTAGTTGAGCATAATATCAAATCCCAAAGTGCCCAAATAAGAAATGTACAGCTGGGTGAATTTTCACAAAGGAAATATTGCCTGTGTAACCATCACCCAGGTCAAGGGAAAACCAGAAAGCGTAACAGCACCCCCAAGGCTTCTTCAGAGTCCTTTTCAGGGGTTGTGCACTCACACTTAGACCCAGATTTCTATCACCTAAGGTGATTTTTTTCCTGCACGTGAAACACGTGTGCACACACACACTCAGAGATGGAACAATACCATATCTCATTGTGTCTGGCTTTCTTCACTCGGCATTATCTTTCAAAGATTTATCTTTGCCATTCGATATGACAATATTGAGCTCTTTTTCACTGTTTTGTATTACATTATGTGAATAGACTACATTTGTTTATCCATTTTACCAAGGATGAATGTTGGCTTGTTTCCAGCTTTGTTACAAATGCTGCTACTGTGAAAATTCTTATACATAGCTTTGGTAAGCAAATGCTTTTATAGTTCTCAGTTATTACCTAGGAGTGGAATTTCTGGGCAATAAAGTATCCATTTGTTCAGTTTTTATAGATATTGCCAACCAGTTTTACAAAATGGTTGTAACAATTTACACTTCTACCAGCATAGTATGAGCATTAAGGTGACAAATCCTCACAGCCCTTTGTATTGTCAGTAATTTGCATTTTAGCCTTTGGGACTGTGGGGGAATTCATTGGGATCTCACTGTGGTTTAAATTTGCATTTGAATAAAGAGGTTGAACACTTTTTCAAATACATACAAACCTTTTAGATATAATCTTTTGCAAAGTGCTTGTTCAATCTCTTACTCATTTTTCTATTGAATTATCTTTCTTTTCTTATCAATTTAAAAGAATAACTTATTCTGGATATGAGTCCTTTGTCAGAAAATCATCTTCTCCCACCTGTGGCTTGCACAATTACTCTATTAATGGTGTGTTTTGATGAATAGAAATTCTTAATTATATCCTACATGCATTGGTCTTTTAAAAATATTTTACGGTTAGTACATACATTTTCTTTTTAAATACCTTTGCCTACAACATGGCATTAAGCCATTGTTCAATGTTACTTTTCAGAATTTATAGCAATATTCCTTTTTCACTTAGATATAAAAACTATCTGGAATAAATTTTATGTATGCAATGAAGAAGGAATCAATATTAATATTCTCAAAAGATGAATATACAATTGATATAGAATCATTCATTTATGTATTGCATTGATCATTAGCTTACGTGTGTTAGTGGAAATTTTATTCTATTCCATTCCTCTATTTGCCTATTTTTGCACCAATTGTCACACTGTCTTAATTGTGAAACTTTATATGAAACTTGATGAGATGGGAGAGTTTCCTGACCCCCTCATGGCACTTGTGAGTGGGGGTGGGCTGGGGAGGTGGTGGCTCATTTTGCTCAAACCCCTTGCAAGAGCGGGAGCATGCAGGTGAGTGGGTGTAGGAGCCAGGGTGAGTGCCTTTAGGCACAGGCAGGAACTAATCTTATACCAGCCATGGCACCATCTAGCAGTTGCCTACAGCCTCTGGAGTCCCAGAGGGTGTGTGTTACAAACAATGCTCTTTAGTAGTTGCCTTCCATGAATGGCTAAGTGTTAACCAGCTCAGTGGAGAGTCAGAGTAACATACCCTGCCCTCTTGGTACCCAGATTCTTGTCCGGCATCCAGGAAGAATCAGGTCACACGGACTTGAAAGATGGTGAACGTGGAGGTTTTATTGACTGATGGAAGTGGCTCTCAGTGGGATGGGGAGCTGGAAAGGGGATGGAATGGGAAGATAATCTTCTCCTGGAGTTTGGCTGTTTGTGGCTGAACTCCTCTTTGTCCAGGTGCCTCTTTGATGTTCAGATACTTCTTCTCTTCTCTCCTTCTCTGCTGTGCCACTCTGCTCCTCTGCCAGTGGAGTTTGGGGTTTTTATAGGTACAGGATGGGGGATGTGGTGGGCCAGGGTGGTTTTGTGAAAGCAGCACTTGTTGGGAAAATGGGGATAAATGTTCTCATTTAGGGCTGTGGTTTCCAGGCTTGAGGGTGAGACCTTTGCCTGGGAGCCTCCATTTTCTACCCAGTATTTCCCTGCCTTCTATTCATATCATTTATATTTGATCATAGAAACCCTCCATGTTTGTTCTACTTCAAGACCATCTTGGCTATTATTGGTCATTTGCACTGACTTACAAAATGAAAATGAAAGAAGCAGCACCCAATCCAATTTGGAGTTCATCTCATTTTTTTTCTTTTCTCTAAGATTTTTGTCCCCAAATTTAAATTTTCTTAGTAGATTGTCTATGTATACACACACACACACACACACACACACACACCCTGTATCCATTCATACACAGCCAAGGAACGTGCTTCCTGGTCCATGTAACTTTTGTAATCTCCTTACACATTGACTCTTGACCATGTAACTAACGCAGGCTCAGGCAGCATCAGCCAGCAATGTCCACTCTGAGGCTTGGTCTCCAGGAATACTCACCTTTGGGATGCTTCCTCCCAGAACCTAGATGCTAGTCTGTGAGATGGTTACCGTAGCCCCTGGAGAGGATCTGTGGCAGACCTGACTGCCAGCTCTGACTGAGGTCCCACCCAACAGCCAGCACTGACTTGCCAGGTGCATGAGGAAGCCATCCTGAAAACAGACCCTTCAGCCATCTTGGAGATTCCTCAGCTCTAGCCTTGTGGAGGGAGATGACCCACCCCTTTCTAGCCCTACCCAAATTGCAGAATCATAAGAAAATGATTATCTTTTTTTCTGGGGCATCAATATTTGGGGTAGTTGGTTATGCAGTCAGGTATAGTTAAAATAGAAGTGGGTATCAGAAATGAGTGGCTGATATTACAAAAATCAACATCTTGGCAACTTTAGGACTAGGTGGTGGGAGGCTCAAAAGAAAATAAAGAAATTGCAATTGGAGGTTGGACAAAAGGGTATTAATTTATGTATTAGCATAGAACATAATGAAACTGTCATATATGTAATATGGAAGAAAGAACATTATCGCATAATCTTGTAGCTCTCATCTGGAGATTTCTAGGCAGAATATGGAAAACACCAAATGACTTTGTAAAATCTGCCTATGATAGAGTACAAGAAGAGTGAGGTGATAGAAAGAAGGAAATGATCAATTTTCAAACAGAATTTGTAGAACATACAGGAGCCAGAAATTATTGGGTTTAAAATTAAAATTATTTCTCCTACTCTCTCCTAGTAAAAGATTTGCAATATAAGAAACGGCCTGTAGGTGAGCATCCACTCCAAGAAGCTGTCGATAAAGCATAGCTTCAAGGTTAAGATCAGTTCCAGTGTACAACCATTAGACCTTTTGTTATGACCACAAAAACTTAGGGTGGAGCCTTTTAAACTTAGCTAGGCAAACGGACCCTAAGAATCTTAAGAATACAGCTCGTAAAACTTCTCAACTAGATCAAAGTGCATCTAAGACTCTTTACGACCTTTTCCCGTAGTATGTAGGCTGAGTACAAGGCAGGGAGAGAAATGAAGGCATTTTTTAGGAGGGGGCTTTTGTCTAATGAAGTGAACCCCAATTAGAGTCATAGAAAACCCACCAAGATTTTAAGAAATATGTATTGATGGAAAAGGGAAAAGAAACAGGGAAATTTAAAACATGAAAAGACACCTCGGAGCCTTCAATGTTTTATATGCAAGAAGCAGGTTGAGAAAGCTACTCAGCTATAAACCTGAACCATTACTTATGCAAAATCTGTAAGAACTCAGAGGATGGAGTCAATAACCCAGAGCCTTGGAGAACCGCTTTCAAGCACAGAACTTGGCTCTAAGCAAGGATCTAGTGTCTCTAGAGAGCTGCTGTGGATGACAGACCACCATGTGCCTTTCATTTTCTCATTTGGTTGTTTTCCTCTCTTTGCTTCACTATGATAGTGGATGTGTTGGAGGAGCTGCAGATAACTTTTGTCTTTAGTTTGCAGTACTTCTGAATGAGAGCAGGTGTACCTCAGGAAGCTTACGAGCATCTGAACCTGATTGAGATGATGATATCCTGGATTTCAAGCCTGAACATGATGCCATTATGAGATGAGATTTTTGAGGGCTTCTGGCCTAAAAGTGATTGTTATCTTTGTAGGTGGGAAAGAGCTGAATCATTGGGAACCAGAAGAGGGACTGTGGCCAACTGTTACTTTGGCTGCCATGTGCCACACCTTCTGGTATTCATACCCTTGTGTGGTCTCCTCCAACATTGAGGGCAAATGTGACCTTTTGACTAGATATGGCCAATATGACATTTGTCTTGCAAGGTGAGGTTTCATAAGGACATGTGCTTTGGGATATGTTCTGTTGAAATGATTGTTTTTGGAACACTTCCTTTCAGAACCCAGGCATGATATTGTGGAAAGCCCAACAGCCACATGGAAAGGTATTATCAAACACAAACAATGTCCTGACAGACAACCCCAGCTAAGCTCCCAGCTGGAAGCCAATAGCAATTTGCTATCCATGAGACAAAGCCATCTTGAAGTGTGTCTTCCAGCCCTAGTTGATTCACCCCAGCAGATGCCATGGAGCAGGGACCATGTATGACTCTCCTCTTGCTGCCATAATGAATTGCCACACATTGAGCAACTTAAAACCCATTTATTATCTCACAGTTTGCCTGGGTCAGAAGTTGAGGTACAGTATGGCTCAGCTAGAATTCTGCCTAGAATCTCAAAAGGTTAAAAATCAAGAATTGATTGTGTTTCTTGCTGAGGGCGCTAAGAAACATCCACTTGCCCAGACATATAGACATGTTGTTGGCAGAGTTCAGTTCCCTCTCCCATGGCCTGCTCCATCTTTAAACTAGCAATAAGATGGGCTTTGAACCTTTCACACCACCCCTTCTGCTGTTAAGAGCTCATGTACCTACACTGGGCCCACTCAAATCCAGGGTAATCTCCCTAGCCTGATGTCATATTTCATAACAGAATCACTGAACTTATATTGCACCAAATGCTCAGGTTCTGGGATCAGAAGGGGGCATTTTGGTGGTATTATTCTGCCTACCACAGGTGAATTTCCCCCCTTCAGCTCTGCCCCAATTTCAGAATCTCAAGAACATAAGTTATTTTGGTTAGATTAAACCTCTAAATTTTGGGGTGGTTCATTATACACTCATAGAATGTGTCTAGATATGTGTCTGTATGCATGTGTGTGTATAAAATGCATATATTGGGGTAGTTTATGACCTGCCCATAGAATTGTAATGCATAATGAAATGTCACATACATATATATATTTCATAGATCATATATAATTGGTAGATAATTTATCTAGCTCTTATAGCGATTCCTAGAAGAAGTATTTGCCTAATAGTTTTTTTGTTCTGTTGTAATAAAAGGTGAAAATATAATTGAAGAGCAATTTCCCGTAGTGAAAGGCATAGATGAACAATGTGGTTGAGGCATTGTGAGTAATTTGACACCGTGCCCCACTTAATCTAATCCATTGAGCGTAGGCAGGTTTGGCTAGATCATACAGCACTGTATTACTGTGATGATGCTTTTGCTGATAAAACAAGGATTGCAATTGTTCTCAGGTGCTTATGGGGTTGATGGATAAAAATCCTTGAATTCATTAGATTAAAAATTGTGTAAATGTATGTTACATACCTTGTTTCTTATTTCCTATAGTGGAAGGTGTACCTAAGAGAACAAATGCAGATGATATTGCACATAAATTGTAGTTTTTAGATCATTGTACTCTTTTCAGATTGACATGTTTACTTTCTAGAAGTATTGTCAGGAACAAAGCAGGTCATATATGTTCCAGTTAAATGATCTTTACTGCACCCTCTGTAATGTTCCCAGTACGACATAGTGAGGATTCTTTGATGTACCTCAAATTATTCAGAAATGTGCCACAAATCATTTAAGACTAATACCTGCTAAAATGCTGATGTTTGCAAATGAGATACTTTATAAATAGAATAATTCAAGGTTATCTCCTTCAAATTCTTCTTGATTGCATTTTGATATCTTCTTAAGATTGTGTGCTATAAACTTTCTATCTCTGCTCCAACCTCATGCACTCTCTGCCTTTTCCACCAGGCCCTAAACTCATGGGTGCTGACCAGAATAGGTCATTTCAATAGAGTGCATGCCCTCTGCTTCCAGGATAGATTGAGCTATTAGGGAGCCCTAACAAGAGATGAGAGGGAGGGTAGGTGGTCAAATCAGGGTGCTCGCTCTTCACTCTCTCCCTGCAGGATCTCTGCAGGTTGACTGTGTTCCTTGACTAACAATCACAACTCGCCTTCTCTGTGTTGCAGTAACTGCACCTCCACCAGCCTTGTGCGGCTTGCGGCTTGCGGTGCCATGACAAACCATTGCCAGTAGCTCCAGGATGTGGACTTTCCCTCGTGGACTCTTGACATCCTGCCCACAGGGTGAAATGGCTTCTTTTATAAAGTGTTCTGATGTAAAATCTTTGTAAATATATGTATGTCATCTCTTTCCTACCAGGACATTAATTCACAAAAGATAGGATTATTTCTCTTCCAGCATATTTTATTTAAAAATCTGAGTTAACTCATGGGATTGAAGTCTAAACTTGACTTCATTTGTCATGTGCTTTGTAAGAGAGAAAAATGCCGAGACCAGCTTGGTCAGGGAGACCCTAACCCAGTGGCACTAGAGGAATTAAAGACACACACACAGAAATACAGAGGTGTGAAGTGGGAAATCAGGGGTCTCACAGCTTTCAGAGCTGAGAGCCCCCAACAGAGATTTACCCACATATTTATTAACAGCAAACCAGTCATTAGCATTGTTTCTATCGATAATAAATTAACTAAAAGTATCTGTTATGGGAAACAAAGGGATGGGCCAAATTAAAGGAACAGGTTGGGCTAGTTAACTGCAGCAGGAACATGCCCTTAAGGCATAAATCACTCATGCTATTGTTTGTGGCTTAAGAATGCCTTTAAGCGTTTTCCACCCTGGGCGAGCCAGGTGTTCCTTGCCCTCATTTCTGTAAACCCATAACCTTCCAGTGTGGGCATTAGGGCCAGTATGAACATGTTACAGTGCTGCAGACATTTTGTTTATGGCCAGTCTTGGGGCCAGTTTATGGCCAGATTTTGAGGGTCTTGCTCCCAACAGAAAAATATTGCCAAACAGTGGTCTAAAAAATGGTGAAACCCCATCTCTACTAAAAATACAAAAATTAGCTGGGCATGGTGGCGCGTGCCTGAAATCCTAGCTACTCAGGAGGCTGAGGCAGGAGAATTGCTTGAACCCAGGAGGCAGAGGTTGCAGTGAGCCGAGATCACACCACTGTACTCCAGCCTGGGCAACAGAGTGAGACTCTGTCTCAAAAAAAAAAATACATAAATAAAACGAAAATAAATAAGTAGATAAAGTTCAACCTCTGGATTAAGTCCTATAAGCCCTGCAGAAGTAATAAGAACTTATAATAATGCCATTAATCCATGATGAGAGATAGTGAATCCTAGAATTCCTGAGCGTCTACACTGGAAGGAGACTTTGAGTTCATCTGATTTCACCCCTTTTCTATTTATGCGGAAAAACAAAGATCCAGAAAGTGGAAATCATGTCGTAATATTATATCGTGAGGAGTGGGTCCAGGTGCTACCAGTGGGAGGCTACGTGTCAAGTGGAGACAATTGTGAACTGAGAATCTGGAGTTTTGGTTCCTACCACAACAGGTGAACCCCAAACACCGAATATATGCCACGACCTATTCTAGAAGTGAACATGACAAACATCACCCCTGCCCTCATGCAACTTCCATTCTTGTGGAGAGACAGAAAGTTAAAAGCTAGGCAAATAATTATAATTTTTCATTATAACTATGACTGAGACAAATAATAGGGAAATCTACCTTAGGAAGCATCCAGGGAAGCCCTTTCTACGGAGGCGATACTTAAGTATGTACTTAAGTCACTCATTAATTTAATCCTCCAAATGTACTCATCAAGTACTTACTGCATACCAAGTACTTTTCTGGGATTTAATGATGAGTAAAACCGGGCGTTGTATTTTAGTAGAAGAAAGAGACAATCAGTTTTAAAAACTGAAGACATTAAATGATAAGGGTTACAATGGTGATGGTCAAAGTTCATTGGAAATCTATAAAAGGTGTTTAGTGCAATTAGATCAGGGAAGATTTCCCCCAAAAAGTGATACTCACAGTTGGGTATCAATCAATCGAAAGACATTTCCATTGAAATTGAAAGGGGTAGAAATAACATTGATTGAATTCATATCATTGATTTAAGTGAAATCATAGTGTTTCAATTGAAAGGGGTAGAGATAGCATTCATTTCCCATCCCCAAAGTAAACAAAGTCAAAAGTGCATAGGTGCGCTAAGGCCCCGCAGGGGGCAGCAGAGAGCACTTGGAGGATCCAGGATCTAAAGGCCAAGGTGTGAGGAAAAGCCTGGTGTGAGGGGAGCCTGGAGAGGGCTAGGGAGCCAGACCACAGGGCTCTCCAGGTCTTGGTAAGGATTCTAGCCGTTAGGCCAGGCACAGTGGCTCACGGCTATAATCCCAGCACTTTGGGAGGCTTGAGCTCAGGAGTTAGACTAGCCTGAGTGGGCAGGTCACTTGAGCTCAGGAGTTTGAGACTAGCCTGAGTAACATGATGAAACCCTGTCTCTACAAAAAGTACTAAAATTAGCCAGGCATGGTGGTGCACACCTGGAATCCCAGCTACTCGGGAGGCTGAGGTGGGAGGATCCCTTGAGCCCAGGAGGTGGAGGCCGCAGTAAGCCAAGATTGCACTACTGCACTCCAGCCTGCGCAAGAGTGAGAGATCCTGTCTCAAGAGAAAAAGAAGGATTCCATTCTCAGGCTGCTAATAAAGACATACCCAAGAATGGGTGGTTTATAAAGGAAATTGACTTACAGTTCCACATAGCTAGGGAGCCTCAGGAAACTTACAATCATGGCGGAAGGAGAAGGGGAAGCAAGACACCTTCACAAGGCGGCAGGAAGGAGAAGTGCCAATCAAAGTGGGAAAAACCCTCTTATAAAACCATCAGATCTCATAAGAACTCACTCACTATCATGAGAACAGCATGGGGGAACTGCTCGCATGATTAAATTACCTCCCACCGGGTTTCTCCCATGACACGCGGGGATTATGGGAACTACAATTCAAGATGAGATTTGGGTGGGGACACAGTCAAAACAGATCACTGTTATCTATGAGCACTGGGAGGCCACCGAACAGCCTGTGTGTATTTTTGTGTATATGTGCATGTATTCACATACATTTTTAGACATGTGTGTATATTTGCATGCATTTGTATATGTGTGCATTTGTGTATATTGTGTACTTGTGTGTGTGTTTGAGTGTGTGTATATGGGTGTATTTGTATATATGTGTGTATTTTATGTGTTTGTATATATGTGTATATCTTTATGTGTGCATTTACATATATGTATGTATATATGTGTGTATTTATTTGTGTATGTATTTATATGTGTGTGTGTGTGTGTGTGGCCAGACACAAAGATCCCTCTGCTTACAGCATCGGTGAAAAGAAGAAAATCATGTAAGGAGTTAGGAAAAAGCTTAGTAGATGGTCAGAACATTATGTGCAAAGGCTCTGAGATCAGCAGAGCTTTGCACTTTTCTTTGAGCATCTGAAAGAAGACCAATGTGTTGGAACATCATGATTGAGGCAAAGAGTTGTGAAATGAGGTTAGGATTAGGCATGGGCCAGACCATGCTGACATCAAGGGCCATGAGAAGAAGCCCTTCCATTTATCTCCTGGGTATGGGTGTCCTGGGAGGAACTGATGCCTTCTCATGTCCATCGCTTACTGGCTGTGTGACCATGGGCAAGTCTCTGGTCCTCTCAGAGCCTCAGTATCCTTATCTGTCAAATTGACCAAACACAGTCACCATTGCAGGACTGCCCAGGAAGAGTAAATGAGGTGCATCACACGTAACTTGCTTGGTGCCACTATCATGATTTGATATGAGGCAAATGTCCATACTTCAGTTTTCCCATCAACAAAATGTTGATGTTGACCTGAGTCAGTGACTATGGAACTGTGCATGTATCAAAATTATCCAGGGCATGATATAAATACAGACCCCCATCTCCCACCCCCAGGTGAAAGCTAAGTCCACTGACCTGGAATTCACAGGGGCAGAGCCTGGGAGCTTGCATTTTCAAAAAAGCACACTGAAATGACTGATGTTTGGAAGTTACTGTACCAGACACCCTCAAAAGGCCCCTTAGACACCAAACATTCCGTGAGTCAATGCTCCTAACTCTGGCTCTATAGCTTGCTTTGTGTGTGACCCTCTGGAGGTCACCTCTGCTGCCAGTTTATCCACTCCAGGCCTCCAGCACTGGGTGCCTTTTCTCCCTGTCTCTGTTTCATAATCCAGTTATCACAGCAACCAGATGTGACAGGCTCCCTCTCAAACCCATTTAAACATCTCCAAGGGCACCATTTAGGACCCAAGCCTTTTATCATGTGCCAGGCCCCAGCCCTAGAAGCCTGGAAGAACTCCTTATGCTAATTAGCAATGAAATGTCCTTCTGCCAGAAGAATCTGATTATCGGGTCCTGAGGCAGCTGTGGACTGTCACAGTCCCATCCACCTGAGGAGAGCATATCATGCGGTTCCGCCTCCCGGAACAGGATGCCCACTTCCTACAAAAGCCCCATTTCCAAACATTTTGTGTGTCTGTACTTCTCTCTGTATTTTTGAAAATGTGGTGGATGTAAGTTCATCTTTCCACAGGAACACAAGTGCACATTTGCAAACGAATTTACCACAGTCTCCAGAGCTCACAGGCTGCTTCAAGTGTGTTGGTGCATCCCAGGCCCACGGTGCCTCTTCTGGGGCACATGAGCTAGGCCACACCCTGTCACTCACCATGCATAGCTTACTGTATTTCCTTCCAGATCTATTCCTATAGTGTGCTTTTCTCTCTAGATATATGAGATGATATCATGCATGTTGTTCCTCATTTGAACAAATGGATTAATAGAGAAACAGAGCCCAGAGTTTGAGATGGAAGATCTGAGCTCATATTCTAGCTCTGCTTATTATGGTGACTTGGAAACTGGAAATATTACTTGCTGAGATTACATACCCTCACGGATAACCTGGGGGAATTTGACAATATACCAGAGAGTGCTTTCCCTTAAAAGTAAGCTTAGTGCATGGGAAAGTTCTGTGTCCCAGTGCAACATATAGCAGCTGCCGTAATGATGCTGGTGGGATAACGGTAGCTGACAATTTGTTGAGTACATACTATATCCCCAACATTGTGCTACTGGCTGGAAATGCATTGATGTCATTGCAAAATAACCCTAGAAGGTAAGTAAAAACTCGTTTTGTTGGAAAACCTAACTAGAAACAGTATGACACTATTTACAGTTTTCATTTACTTTGTTCTTATGAATATTCATGCCTCCCTGTAAAAACAGTAATGATTTTAATTACAGAGTACTGCCCGTGACCCTTTTAGAGCGTTTCACAATATTAGAAACATGTGTTGTATTATATTAAACTTCTAGAGTTTGAAAATATTCCAAATTCTGAAATATTTCTGGGCATATCATTTTGGATAAGTGACTTTGGCCTGCATATATTATACTCCTTTTAAAGATGATAAACCTGAGACTAAGAATGGTTTAAGTATTTTCCCAAGATCAGTAGTTAAATATGTGGGCTGGGATTTGAACCAAAACTTTCTGATACCATAGACCATTCTGTTTCTACCAGAATATGCATGCTAGAACTGACCTTAAAAGATGAAGGAAAGCTTGAACAAAGTGACCCCTAAATGTTCTTTTTAAGGCTGAGACCTATGGATCTCAAGCTAAAGCAGCCCCTATTTATATTTTTCTATTACAGTCATGCTTCATATTTTATTAAACAAACTTATCGCTCTATTTAGAATCCAGGAACATGTAATCTTTCCGTTTTTAAAATATGTTTTGAGTGAGGTATCTGTCAGGGTCAACATTGTATCCAGGAAACAATTACATTTAGATGGTTCATCTGAAAAGTTTACAAGAAAGGAAATAGATACAGAGGTAAGGGAAGTGTGAAGAGACACAGGAACTTGCAATCCTAGGATGTAGGTACCGCCCCAGCTGTGAAGGGGCAGGGGGAGAACATAGAACAATTGTATCCCAGAAAGAGCTGAAGCTGCACAGGAGAGGCCCCCAAGAAGGAGCTATAGGGGGACAGGGACAGCCTCTGCCCAGCTGTGCCACCAAAGTAGGGAATAAACAGCCCCAAACACCCCATCTGTCTTTGATCCTGTCTTCTGATCTCCCACCAGTGCTACCCAATGCCAAATTCAAACAAAAGTGAGAGGGTAAAGAACCTAGAAGATTTCGTTCATTAGAGTTTAGCCTCACCGAGCATAGAGCATGATAGCAAAATGCGGACTGTGGATCTGCGGGCACAGTAGATGGAGAATAACCAGGTCAAGTGAGGCCAGGGGTTGCTCCTGAGTTGTGAGAGGGTATTGAATGTTGGTTGGATTTGGGAGCTCTGTCTCTAGGATGTCTCATGTATGTCAGCTCAGACTGCCATAACAGAATACCATATACTGGGTGGCTTAAATAACAGACATTTCTTCTCTCACATTTCTGGAGGCTGCAAATCCAAGATCAAGATGCCAGCATAGTCAGGTTCTGTTGGGGGCCATCTTTCTGACTATCAGGCAACTGCCTTCTTACTCTGTCCTTACATAGCAGAGGGAGACATAACTCTGGTCTCTCTCTTTCCCTTCTTATAAAGACACTAATCTCATCATGAAGGTCCCAACTGCATGACCTCATCTAAACCTAATTACCTTCTAAAGGCCCGACTTCCAAATACCATCACATTAAAAGTTGTTAGGACCTCATTATATAAATTTGATGGGTACACAATTCAATTCATAGCACCTTGATTGAACTTGAAATTTCCTATGGCAGTCACCAATTCAATCATTTATTTGGAAACAATTTTGGGGCATTTGCAATTGCTTTAATCCTCCTGTTTTATCTCTTGCTACTATACTTACAATGGGTGCCACATATTTAACATCATTCAATCATAAATCATTTTATAAATGACACAACTGAGGCATATAACACTCATTAGCTAAAGTTTGGGGCCAGACGTGGTGGCTCACGCCTGTAGTCCCAGCACTTTGTGAGGCCGAGGCAGGTGGATCACCTGAGGTTAGGAGTTCGAGACCAGCCTGGCCAACATGGTAAGACCCCATCTCTACTAAAAATACAAAAATTAGCCAGGTGTAGTGGTGTGCGCCTGTAGCCCCAGCTACTCAGGAGGTGAGGCAGGAGAATTGCTTGAAGCTGGGAGGTGGAGGCTGCCGTGAGCTGAGATTGCACCACTGCATTATAACCCAAGCAACAGTGCAGTGGTGAGTCTCTGTCTCAAAAATAAATAAATAAATAAATAAATAAAAGATTGGGAAAATTTCATGGGCCAATGCCGTTCTTGTAAAAGTATATTTTACTTATTCAAGAGAAATATTTGCGAGCTTTCTGAGGGAGAATTCAAACCACAAAAAAAGATTCCTAATTTAAGCCTTCCAAAGAAGGAGCCTTCTGTAAATCCCAGAGCTCCTTGATTGAAGAGCGCCTGATGGGTCTGAGACTCTAAGTTGGAGAGCGATGCTGAAACAGAGTTGCAACCTTCTGCATCATGGTGGATTTGAAGATGGGAGTGGGGCGAGAACCTGGAAAGAAAGGGGGAGCTCATAAGATTAGTGTCCATGGGTAGCAGGTGGAATGGGAAACAAGGGAACAATAAAGACAACAAATCAGCCTATCAGACACCTGGGTGAGAAGGAAGCCTGGGGAAGTTTGTCTTTTTTTTTTTTTTTGTAATTGTTTGCTATCTATGGGAGTAAAATGTGAACCCTCCTCCACCAAGCACACGGCTTCAGTGCAGATGGGTTATTTCAGGGAACCCTAAGAGAATGAGTCCTGCTTCCAAGTTAGCAGGGAATAAAAACTAGTTTATCACACGTCAAAAAGAGAGCAAAAGGATACTTGCGTAGCCTCTATGTTATGAAAGAATAACTGTATGTTGTCTAAGACTATATTACTTGTGAATGATAGAGCTTAAACTTGAATTTGTATTTGTCTGACTTCAATGACGGAATTATTAACACTTCTATAATGTTTCTAAAGTGATTGACATTGTGATCATTGCCCTAGAGGGTAAAATAGGTACATTACAAACAAATGCCTTTCTCAAAGGCTTATATGGTAGCTGTCCCTTTTCTACTTGAACACCAAAGATGACAGAAAGCTCGCTGCCTCCCAAGGGACCAGTTAAAATTTTGATATCCCTTGCAGTAGAAATTATTCTATGAAATAAAAAGAAATATCACTTTTAATGCTAGAATCTCTTCATCTAAATTCAAAGTTTTGAGATAGCATCCAAGAAGTATTTCCTCCACATTATCTAAATGTCTTTTCAATTCTGAGAGGGAGAAGTCACAGCTGCAATGACCCTTTCTCCTCAAGGCTAAGCACCCACAATGTTGTGAATGAATATTTATATGACAACCCGTGATTCTAGCTTCCTTCTCCAAAGGTTGCCTAGTCCAGTTAAAGACCAGCTTTAAAAATGGGTAAGCATATTTGAAATGAGCAGAACTTTTTTTAAACTAACTTATATGCACAGGATATTAATCAGCAAAAATTTGCCTTCTACTGAGCCAAGGACATGTTGGGAGAGGCCTGAGAAAGAATTTGAGATGGCAGCTTATAGAGCAATGGAGTGAAAACCACCATCTGGTAAGTAGAGAAGACTGCATCTGAGAGGAGACTGGAGAAAGCACTCTTTCTGCACAGAGGAGCAAAAGGTTTGGTTCCCAGTCAAGAGGGAAGACAAATTAGGTAGGGAAGTCTGTCTCTAGTAAGGATACCAGGTACCCTGTGGAAAAATGGCAGCACCCAGCACAGGGTTGGGATGTCCTGGGGACATTGTAGACGTTGGTTGGCAAGTCAGGCTGGGGGAGAATGACAACAGGCATCATCACCACCTTTCTCATTTCCTGGCTGTGGTTCCTCCACTGCCGAGGTCCAAGTCATCCTGAATCACTGTCAAAGCCTTGTCAGGTCCCCTGCCAAGGAACATAAGGAAAGTCTATGGTCAACAACTAAGTGGCAGACAGAAGAGAAAGCAGTGACAGCAGTGGCTGTGGAAAATCCAGTGACAAATTTGTATGGGATTCAGTAGAAGAGCCAGCAGGTGCAACCTGGGGCTCTGGGACTGACTGCAAATGGGTCAATGCTCTACACAGGGAAGAAGCAGCTTGGGGTAATTGAAATGTCAGCCGTTAAGGACAGTGGGGCTGATGGTGGTGATTTAATTACAGAATGGAGTGAAGGTTCTAGATTTTTAAATATTTTTAGAAATGCCCATGTTTATTAATTTCTACTGTGAATATAGAAAACAAACTACACTAATGAAGGTGGGCACATTGTAGATAAAACCTCAGGCAGTGATTTGAATGAACTTGGCCATGTTGATTAATGTCCATTTCCAATGTGTCTCAACTCTTCTTTGATATGATTAAAATTTTTTCTGTGATATAAGCAATGACAGAAATAAAAAACCAGTATTGCCTTTGAAAATGCACTATTTGGCCGGGCGCGGTGGCTCACGCCTGTAATCCCAGCACTTTGGGAGGCCGAGGCAGGCGGATCACAAGGTCAGGAGATCGAGACCACGGTGAAACCCCGTCTCTACTAAAAATACAAAAAATTAGCCTGGCGAGGTGGCGGCGCCTGTAGTCCCAGCTACTCAGGAGGCTGAGGCAGGAGAATGGCGTGAACCCGGGAGGCGGAGCTTGCAGTGAGCTGAGATCCGGCCACTGCACTCCCGCCTGGGCGACAGAGCGAGACTCCGTCTCAAAAAAAAAAAAAAAAAAAAAGGAAATGCACTATTTGAAAACAAATAAAAATGTAAAAATGAATGGAAACAAAATTAAATATAAATTTATTTTTATTTATAAAAATAAATATTCTATCTCCCTGGAGAGGCTCAGTCGCTTTTGTGAAAGTTATATTTTTCCCAAATTAATTTATAACTTAAACACAGCTCTAACTCAATCTTAATGTGATGTTGTATTATTTGGCAAAGTGGCTCTTAAGGATATCCAAAAAAAAAATAAACATAGGAAAATATCCAAGGCATTTTCCTTTAAAAAGACCACTGATAAAAGGCTTATTCTGTCCTATGGTACATTTACTGTAAACCTCAAACAATTTAGGCCCTACAGTGCCAATATAGGAGGTAGAAAATGTTGTAGAAAAATGACAATCAATTATTTAAACTTTAATATATGGAAGGGGAGTGGTTCACATTTGAAATAAAAATAATTATTTGTTAAATCGTATTTTGAAATTTAGTTCAGTGAAAAATGAGATAAGCACTCATCTAATGTGGCATGAAAATTAATTGCAGAGAAAATAAAGCTTTGACTATGAAGGGTATAGTAGTATTAAAAAATACAGACCTATATAAAAGAGGATTGAGTAAAATTTATAAGAATAAAATGGATGTCTAAAAATTACAAATAAAAAGATAGATAGATTTACTAAATAAAATATTATTCATAAATATCTGTGTGCCCTAAGTGGTAATAAATAATCACAGAGGTAGGACATGCATCAGAAAAGTTATAAACGAGAAAATGTCTGTTTTTATGCATAATAATGGATGATGATATATTAAGATATTGAATGATAGTGCAGGACTGATAGAAAAATGATCCTTCTGGTGTCTTAATTGATAGGTCAGGAAATAGACACATGGTAGATAAACTGTGGATTGCAATTGCATGTTTTGATTCTCCATTGTGTTTCATTATGAGAAGCTGATCTTAAAAAAAAATCTTCATTTAGTCAAACCAGAGACCAAAAGAAAATCACATAGTTACACAATGAAATACCTACCCCTAAGTCTAAAAGTTTAAAAAAAGCACAATTAATTTTTTAATTGTTCTTATCACCTGGAAAATCTAACTCATAAAATATGTTTATTTTATATAATCAAATTTTGCATTTTTGTAACTATGGTTTGACTAGTTTGTCAACAGTCGTGACATTCTATATGAAAATGTGTTGGCCAGGCGCGGTGGCTCAAGCCTGTAATCCCAGCACTTTGGGAGGCCGAGGCGGGTGGATCACGAGGTTAGGAGATCGAGACCATCCTGGCTAACATGGTGAAACCCCGTCTCTACTAAAAATACAAAAAAAAAACTAGCCGGGCGTGGTGGCGGGCGCCTGTAGTCCCAGCTACTCGGAGGCTGAGGCAGGAGAATGGCATGAATCCCGGAGGCGGAACTTGCAGTGAGCCGAGATCGTGCCACTGCACTCCAGCCTGGGTGACACAGCGAGACTCCGTCTCAAAAAAAAAAAAAAAAAAAGAAAAGAAAATGTGTGTGTGTGTGTATGTGCAAATTTATTAGAATGATTATGAAAAAATATGTAAGCATTCTGGATCACTTTATATTCATGAACAGTCATGTATTATTAACCAAAGATAGAGGTTTGTGTTTATGAATCTACTGGCATAAAATACCCAGCATATTAATTTAATTCTTTCAGGTTAATGAGAAAATAAAAAAGAAAGACAATATGTAAGTGGTGTGTTTATGTCTGATCAAGTAAAACAAAACCGATATCATGGTGAGTTGTGACATCAAAGTGTATGTGATTCTTTTTTAAATATTAGAAGTTCGAAAAGTAGTGAGGAAATAAAACCATGTGACAAAAAGAAGTAAAATGTTAAAATATAAACAACCTCCCAATTAGAAGTCTTTGCCATGTTTATGTAATCTCCTTTTTTCTTTCCTTTCTTTTTTTCCTTCCTTTCTTCCTTTTCCTTCCTTCCTTTTCCTTCCTTCCTTCCTTTTCCTTCCTTCCTTCCTTTTCCTTCCTTCCTTCCTTTTCCTTCCTTCCTTCCTTCCTTCCTTCCTTCCTGCCTGCCTGCCTTCCTGCCTTCCTGCCTTCCTTCCTGCCTTCCTGCCTTCCTGCCTTCCTGCCTGCCTTCCTGCCTGCCTTCCTGTCTTCCTTCCTCTTTTTGGAGACAGGGTCTCCCTCTGTCACTCAGGTTGGAGTGCCCTGTGGTGTGATTGCTGCTCACTGCAACCTTGACCTCCTGGGCTCAGGTGATCATCCCACCTCAGCCTCCAGGGTAGCTGGAACTACAGGTACAGGTACACGCCACCACACTCAGCTAATTTTTTGTTATTTTCTTTTTTGTAGAGACGAGGTTCGCCATGTCACTCAGGTTGGTCTTGAACTCCTGGGTTCGAACAATCTGCCTACCTTGGTCTCCTGAAGTGCTGGGATTATAGGCATGAGCCACCATGCCCAGCCCATGTAATGCTTCAAGCAGGCATTTGTTTTTTATTTCAGCAAA
The DNA here is from genome assembly GCF_003255815.1 of Theropithecus gelada. Classification (NCBI taxonomy): domain Eukaryota; kingdom Metazoa; phylum Chordata; class Mammalia; order Primates; family Cercopithecidae; genus Theropithecus; species Theropithecus gelada. The sequence continues at coordinate 141,256,151 of NC_037676.1, forward strand.
ACAATTTTATGAATCTCATTAATGTTTAAATTTTATTGGCTTTATGGTCTATTTCTATTATAAGTTTTATTTGATTTTATAATTGACTCCATAATTTATGCTTAATTTTCTTTACAAATGATAATACAGTTTAGAGCTTTCAACTTCTCTTCACCCTTTGAATACACCCCATTGGAATCAATTATGGGTTATACCACAAGATATTTCAAGATAACCCTTTGTGAACAAGGGTTAGTTTCTTAACTATTTTGTGTTCCAATTTCTTTATGTGTAAAAATGAGGATGTGAGGATGCTGATGTGAACAATACGGGCTGTGCTAAGAGTCCATGAGGTCATGAAGGCATCACACTTCTCAAGCTGACAAGTGAGGCAGAATTCAGTGGAAGACATAAGAATTGAAATTCTAGGTGTCCAATAAACACAATTTGAATCCAAATGCCTGATATAAGTCAACGAATGAACAAATAAACCTTCATTCGACCAGACTAGACTGTACCTTGGTTATCAGATTTGTTTATTCATTTATATATGTTAATAATTTATTGAATGTCTGTTATGCACCAGGACTACGCTAGATATGGGGGATATATAGATCAGTAAGACAGAGTTTATCACCTCAAAGTGCTCTAAGACAAGTGAACAAATGGCTGTAACATAGTGTAGTCATTGCAATAAGAGGGTAGAAGAGACCATTGTGTGAACCAAAGGAGGGGGTTGCGTAGGTGGGATGTCAGGATGACCAGGAAGAATTCAGGGAGAGAATAGTACTCGTGTTTGGTCTTGAAGGAGAAATAGGAAGTATTCATTTCAGGAAAGAGATGTCCTAGGCAGATGGAACAGCCAGCGTGGAGACATGGGGTGGGTGTGAGAGCATAGTGTCTTCCGGAAGCCCCATGTAGTTCAGGATGGCTGGAGCATGGGATGTAAGAGGAGAAGGAAGAGATGAAGCTCAAGACGCGGGCAGGTGTGGCAGGCAGGTTAATGCCTCCTTCCCCAAAATAGATGTCCACATCCTCACATCCTCATCTCCAGAACCTGTAATTATGTTGCTATATATGGCAAAAGGGATTTTGTAAACATGATTACATTAAGGACCATATGGCTGGACCCAAAGAGACTACAAAGATTCTTACAAGTAAAAGAGGGAGGCAGATGAGATAGATAGAGAGAGAGACAGAGAAAAAGAGAGAGAGAGACAGAGAAAGAGAAACAGACTATACTGTGGATCAAGAGATGTTGTAATATTTATATATTACATAAATACGGCAATTTTTTCTGCTTGAAAAAAATTCAAGCCCACCAATTCTCCTCTAGAGCCTCCAGAAGGAAAGCAGCCCTGTGGATACCTTGAGTCCAGTAGGGCTTATGCCAAACTTCTAATCTCCAGAATTGCAAGATGTAAAACATTGTGTGGTTTTAAACCACTAACTGTGGTAATTTCTTACAACAGCAACAGGAAACTACCTAACAGCAGGCAACAGGGTACATGTAAAGCCCTATTTGCTTTCTAAGGAACAGAAAAGTTTCTTCCTATGCAGTAGGAAGTGAAGGGGGCCAGCCCCTCCACACCTGTGGGTATTTCTCATCAGGTGGGACGAGAGACTGAGAAAAGAAATAAGACATAAAATATAGAGAAAGGACAGTGGGCCCAGGGAACTGGTGCTCAGCATACGGAGGACCTGCACTGGCACCTGTCTCTGAGTTCCCTCAGTATTTATTAATTACTGTTTTCACTATCTCAGCAAGGGGAATGTGGCAGGAGAGCAGGGTGGGGAGAAGGTCAGCAAGAAAACATGTGAGCAAAGGAATCTGTGTCACAAATAAGTTTAAGGGAAGGTACTATGTCTGGATGTGCACGCAGGCCAGATTTATGCTTCTCTTCACCCAAACATCTTAGTGTAGTAAAGAGTAACAGAGCAGCATTGCCGCCAGTATATCTCACTTCCAGCCACAAGGCAGTTTTCTCCTATCTCAGAATAGAACGAGTGTACGATCGGGTTTTACACCGAGACATTCTGTTCCCAGGGGCATGTAGGAGAGGAGGCCTTCCTCTATCTCAACTGCAAGAGGCCTTTCTCTTTTACTAATCCTCCTCAGCACAGACCTTTTACGGGTGTCAGGCTGGGGGATGGTCAGGTCTTTCCCTTCCCACGAGGCCGTAACTCAGGCTGTCTCAGTGGGGAGAAACCTTGGACAATACCCAGGCTTTCTTGGGCAGAGGTCCCTGCGGCTTTCCACGGTGCATTGTGCCTCTGGTTAATCGAGACTGGAGAACAGCGATGACTTTTACCAAGCACACTGCCTGTAAACATTTTGTTAACAAGGCACATCCTGCACACCCCTTAAACCTTGATTCCATACAACACATGTTTTTATGGGGCTAAAGTTACAGATTAACAGCATCTCAAGGCAAAACAGTTGTTCAGGGTACAGATCAAAATGGAGTTTCTTATGTCTTCCTTTCTTACACAGACACAGTAACAGTCTGATCTCTCTTTTCCCTACATAGGAAAACATGTTTCAGCAAAACAATTTTGTGCATCTCATTAATGTTTAAATTTTATTGGCTTTATGGTCTATTTCTATTATAAATTTTATTAGATTTTATAATTGACTCAATAATTTATGCTTACTTTTCTTTACAAATGATAATACAGCTTAGAGCTTTCAACTTTTCTTCACCCTTTGAATACATCCCATTGGAATCAACTATGGGTTGATGGCGGTTTTGTCAAAAAGAAAAGGGGGATATGTTAATGCTGGACATCTCTGGAGATAAGCATTACGGTAGATGAGCATCTTTCTACTCAATGACTTACCATATGTATGATTTACCTGGGGAGTAGAGGGATCCTGACTTTTTTTCATAACAAAAATTTATTCTTGTTTAGAGGAGCAACGGCCACTCAGAAAGTCTTTATCTTACTTCATATTCTGTAGTGCTTGAGAGTTTACAATAACTTAATTTTTACTCCACTGAAGCCCAAAAGGTGAGGACAAATTATCTGAAGATCCACAACATGTTTGACTCTTTGAAACAAAATATCTTTACTCTTTTTTTTTTTTTTTTTGAGACAGGGTCTCGCTGGGTCATCCAGGCTAGAGCACAGTGGCATTATCACAGCTCGCTGCAGCCTCAAATCCCTGGGCTTGAGCAATCTTCCTGCTTCAGCCTCTTGAGTAGCTGGAGCTATAGGTGTGCACCACCGCACCTGGCTATTTTTAAATATTTTGTAGAGATGTGAGTCTTGCCATGTTGCCCAGGCTTGTCTCAAACTCCTGGGCTCAAGCAATCCTCCTACCTCAGCCTCCCAAAGTGCTGAAATTACAGGCGTGACCCCCCACACCTGGTCACTATTTTCAACAGGATAAGTCTGGGGATAATGCTGATGACCAGTTGTGATACTATTTCTCAGTAATCACAGTTGCACTCAGGATGATAACAAGAATAAGAGCTTCTTTAATCATTTATGTGTATGATGGTTACTTGGTTGAGCCTTTTTAGTTTGATACTGCCTTTTTTTTTTTCTGGTTAGGGATAATCAACCAAAATAGAGAGGGAATCATAGAAGGAAGAGTGAAAGAGCAAGAAGACCAAGAGTTGCACATTGCTGTGGCCCTATGAGCTGTCAGGCCTTGATTCCTGCCGGACGTCTTGGAAAATGTGCGGAACACCTCCTAGAATTGTTCACCTGAAATGATGACCGGAGTATGTACTCACAGGCTCGGCAGCTATCATTTGAGGGTTTCCTCATGAATGAATTGGTGCAGAGGACTGAGCTGTGCTTTCAGGTGGACCAAGAGAACTCCTACAACTTTAACAACGGTCCAGAGGCAGAACTGAGGAAGATGTTCAGGTCACTTTTGCAGGTGAGAAGCTCAGGATGAGTCTTCACACAGATCTGCGTGCAGCTGTACCTAAAGCAAACGTCCACGAAGGGGTGGGATGTTCTCTAGAGGTGTTATGTAGTAGCAGGTGACGCTCCGCCCAATTCTTAGACCTTCCTATTTCTGTGCTTGCAAGCCCACCAGCTGCATTCTGTTTGTCTGTTTGTCTGTTTGGGTCCAGCTGCATTCGGGCTAGGGCCCAGCTGCATTCTGTTTGTTTGTTTGTTTGATTGGGGCCAGCTACATTCTGTTTGTTTGTTTGTTTGTTTGTTTGTGGTGTTTTCATCGTAGGTCTAAGGGGCTTTCACACCACTCTGCTGATGCAAAAAACAAGCTAGGAACGCCTAGAAATTAATGCCACCAAATCCCCAGGAGTGCCCCTCTCCACCAATGACTGATGGAAGTTGACCTATAAAAGCACCAGGTTTGTTTGTTGTTGTTGCTTTTTGTTTTCCATTTTGGAGGGTAAGAATGAGGCTTGTGGTCTGCGTTGGAACTCAAAGTTGCACACTGGGCTGAAGCTCAGTGTTGTCCACAGCACTGCCTTGGCTGATAACTCACACTTGATCGACTGCTTTCTCTTTTCTTTCTCATTTCCCCATCCCTCTACTTGGGTTGCATGAAATCATCTTCCAAATACATTATTTTTATTTGAATTCTTTTTTTAATTAAATTTTTTTATTTCAATAGCTTTTGGGGTACAAGTGGTTTTTGGTTACATGGATGAATTATATAGTGGTGAATTCTGAGATTTTAGTGCACCCATCACCCAAGCAGTATACATTGTATCTAAACTGTAGGTTTTTTATCCCACACTCCCCTTCTACCCTCTCCCTTCTGAGCCTCTCAAGTCCATTATATCACTCTGTATGCTTTTGAGTACTCAGCTTTGCTCCCAATTATAAATGAGAATTTTTCATTGAATTCTTATCCCAATTCTTAAGTCAAGATATATTCACCACACATTTTGGGTGGAATTATTGTGAAAGTAAAGATTAATTTGGGTGCTCTTGGTTGGCATCTTTAAAATAATCTTTCAATCTGTGTTTCTTGGGATCACCTCCCAAATCAATGCTTTCATTTGAATTATTACAGCAGAATCAAAATATATTTGCTATGTATTTTGATTGGAATTATATGAAGCTGCAAATTCATATTTGAGTGCTCTTGGAATCTTTATAGATTTTTCAATTCTGTAAATAGGATGTATTGTTTCATTTATGTAAATAGCCTTCTGGTATTTATTTATAGGTATGGTCTTTGGTGAACAGCCTCCAGGAAGATCCCCTGTGATCCCTATTTTCTGTTATACGCATCCTGGTGTAATCGCCCACCCCCCAGCTCATTTTACCAGAGTAGTTCTCGTCCTTTGCTCTGAGCAGAACCATCCGTCACATGTGAGGATGCTCAGGCGAGCTACAGAGAGGCCCACTTGCCGACAGACTGAAGGTATCCAATCACTACCTGTGTGAGCCTTAGGTGACTGCAGGCCTGGCCTATATTTTGGCTGAGACATCATGAGAGATCCTGAGTCAGAACCACCCAGCTAAGCCATGCTCGGGTTCCTGACCCCCAGAAACTATGGGGGTCATTGAAATATTTGTAGTTTTAGGCTTCTAAGTTTTGTAGTAATTTGTTATACCATAATAGATAGCAACTGCATGATCAGATAACATTTTGTATGATTTCAATCTGTTTTAAATTTGGTTAAACTAAATAAAAAAAAGAAAGAAAGAAAGATAAATTCGGTTAAACTTATAAAATGTGCTTTATGGGCCAGTTGTGGTTGATCTTGGTGACTATCCCATGTGTACCTGGAAAGAGTGTGTATTCTGCTGCTGTCGTGATGTTCTTTGATCAAGGTGGTTCTTAGTGTAGTTCGAGTTTTCTAGACCCTTACTGATTTTTTTGCCTACTTGTTTGATCATTCACAGATAGTGTTCATGTGTCTAACTACAATTGTGGATCTGTCTATTTATCCTTTTGGCTTTATTAGTTTTTATTTTATGTATTTTGAAGCTATATTAATTAATAAAACACATTTAGTATTGTTATGTCTTTTTGATGTAATTATTATTTTTTAACTCTGGAAATATTTCTTGTTCTGAAGCCTACTTTAAAAATATTAATATAGCACCCTCCCCCCAGCTTTCTTATGACTTGCGTTTTCTTGGCATGAAATTTTCCATTCTTTTACTTTGAATCGTTTGTGTCTTTATATATCCAGCACATAGGTGGGTCTTACTTTTCACAAAATGGGACAATCTCTACTTTTTATTGAGGTATTTAGACTGCTTACACGAAATACAAGTTTTAATAGAATTATTAGCCGTAGGACGGGCATGGGGGCTCATACCTGTAACCCCAGTGCTTGAGGAAGCCAGGGCAGGAGAATTGCTTTATCCAGTTCAAGACCAGCCTGGGCTATATAGTGAGATCCTATCGCTACAAAAAATAAATAACAAATAGCCAGGCTTGATGGTGTACACCTGTATTTCCAGCTCCTTGGGAAGCTGAGGTAGGAAAAGGTCAGGGCTACAGCGAGCTGTAATCATACCAGTGCACTCCAGCCTCGGCAGCAGAGTGAGACCCTGTCTCTAAAGAAAAAAAAAAGAATTATTAGCAGTAAAGAAAAAAAAAGAATTATTAGCAGTACCTCTTTTTTTTTTTTTTGATACAGAGTCTTGCTCCATCGCCCAGGCTGGAGTGCAGCGGTGCGATCTGGGCTCACTGTAAGCTCCGCCTCCCGGGATCCCGCCATTCTCCTGCCTCAGCCTCCCGAGTAGCTGGGACTACAGGCGCCCGCCACCACGTCAGGCTAATTTTTTGTATTTTTAGTAGAGACGGGGTTTCACCATGTTAGTCATGATGGTCTCGATCTCCTGACCTCATGATCAGCCTGCCTCGGCCTCCCAAAGTGCTGGGATTACAGGCTTGAGCCACCGCGCCCGGCCCAGCAGGACCTCTTTTTTTTAGTGGTTCATCTAGGCTTACAATACATATATTTTTTATGAAGTCCACTTCAAATAATATCACTCTGTGGAGAGCGTAAGAATCTTAAGTACACGTCTATCTCTTCCCTCTCACCCTTTGTGCTACTGTCATATATTATTTTGTATCCACATTTGTAATAAACCTCAAAATTAACTGTTACTATTTTTGTTTTAGGCAATTATGTTTAAAATGTTTTTAAAATTGGAAAAAAATGTCGTTTCTATATTTGTGCTCCTTTTTAAATTTGTGTGCCACTATTTATCTGGTTGGATCTCATATTCATCTGGTATTTTCTTCTGCTTTTAGAATTTCGTTTGTAATGTATTATAGTGAAGGTCTGTGGGTAATAAATATTCTTGGCTTTTACTTGTCCAAAACGGCCTTTCTTTTATTTTTATTTTAAAATTATTTTCAAGATTTTAAACTTGATAAAGCTTCCTGGGTTGACATTTGCTTTCCCCCTTTAAACACTCTTAGTATGTCACTCTATGTCTTCTGACTTGCAGAATTTTGATTGAGAAGTTTGATGTCATTCTTTGTTCTTCTGCATTTAATATTTCTTTTTTTTTTTTTTTTTTTTTTTGAGACGGAGTCTCACACTGTCCCCCAGGCTGGAGTGCAGTGGCGCAATCTCAGCTCACTGCAAGTTCTGCCTCCCGGGTTCACGCCATTCTCCTGCCTCAGCCTTCCCAGTAGCTGGGATTACAGGTGCCCGCCACCATACCTGGTTAATTTTTTGTATTTTTGGTAGAGATGGGGTTTCATTGTGTTAGCCAGGATAGTCTCGATCTCCTGACCTCGTGATCTGCCTACCTCAGCCTCTCAAAGTGCTGGGATTACAGGCGTGAGCCACTGCGCCCGGCCTTAATATTTCTTTTTGCTTTGCCTCCAGTACTTTCTCTTAATCTTTGTTGTTTAGCAGCTTGATTGTGGTGTGTTTATGTATGCCCTGCTGTGCTTCTCTGAGAATTTGGATCTGTTTGTTATCTTTCAATAATTTTAGAAGATTCAGGTTCATTATCACTTAAAACATTTATTCTGCCCTGTTTTCTTTTTTCTTTTCTTTCCTTCTCTCTCTGGCACACAAATTACACATATGGTAGATTGTTTGACATGATTTCACAGCTAAATTTTTGTTATGTTATTATTATTTTCTTACTCTTTTTCTATTTGTGTTTGTTTGGAAATGTCTGTTGCTATATCTTCAAGTTCACTGATTATATCTGCTCTGTCTAGTTTGCTTATAAACCTGTTCAGAAAAATCATTCATGTCTGATACGATGTTTTTCATTTCTGGCACTTTCATTTGACTATTAAATTCTCATGTCTTTATTTTCCCATTATGTTCATGCATATTGTTTATCTTTACCACTAGACCCTAAAACATTATAATTGTAATTATTTTAAGGTTGCCGTTTGAGAGTTCCAACAGCTGGGCCATCTCTGGGTCTGCTTTTGTCGATTACTTTATCTCTTAACAGAAGTTTCTCGGCAACCTTACTCAACATAAATGTATTTCTTGTCATTTTAGATTGTCTATCATTTGTTATGTGTAAAAGAACGGTATAAGACTGAAATAAATAATATTTGTGTTCAGAAATGGGTACACCTCTCCTTCAGTTAGGCATTTACATTAGTAGGTTGAATTAATTCTGTTACTAGTTAAGCTAGGTTTGAGTTCTAATGTTGTTATAGTTATATCCAGGGTGTCACAGACTCCAAATTCCTTTCAAGGTTAAATGATGTAAGTTCTATTGTTTTAGGGGTGAGGCCAAGTGTCCCAGAAGACTTTTTTCAGTATGCCTGACTCACCCTCAGTTGGCAGAAGGCCCTTCATGCCACACCATGTGGTGGGAGGTGTTTCCTTGCCCTTGCCCCTCCTCATGTGTTCAGCTAATATTGCTTCTTACCAGCATAAGGGTCCTGCTGGGGTGTAGTTGTTTCTTGATTCTCCGGATCCAGTATCAGTCTTAGGCAGGGCCTCTGTATCTCAGTCTCAGGGCTTGACTTTCTATACTGTATGGGATGAGCAAGTGTTCTTTCTCCCTCTCAGAACCAGTAGGCCTCTGCTTTGTATCCTTGTAGGATCCTGGACATGATCAGGTGTATTTGTTTACGATGGCTGCTATAACAAATTGCACAAACGTCGTGGCTCAAAACAACAGAAAGTTATTCTCTTACAGTTCTGGAGGCAAGAATTTTGAGATCAAGGTGTTGGTGGGGCCATGCTTCCTCCAGAGGCTCCAGGGGAAAATCTATTCCATGCCTCTTCCCAAGTCTGGGGTCTGCCTGCAATCCTTGGTTTTTGGCCACATCCCCCCAATCTCTGCTTTCACAGTCACATTGCCTGCCTATTGAACTTATGTATGCGTATTCAAATTTCCCTCTCTCTCCATCTTATGTGGTTGCATTTAGGACCTGCGTGGATAATCCTGGATAAGTTCCCAATTATTTTAAGGTTCTTAACTTAATCACATCTTCAAAGACCTTCTTTCCAAATAAAGGTAACATGTGAAAATTCTAGGGATTAAGACTTGATGTATTTGGGGCATGTTGCTCAGTGAATTACCGCATGTTTCCTTTCCCTTCCTTAGTGCCAGAGGGAGTTTGCCTCGTATCAATGATGAGTGGGGGACAGGTTTCTATTCCTCCCTTCTGTTCTCCTGAATACGGCCTTGAATTTTGGGACAGAAGGGCATCCTGCCCCTCTTTTTGTAGCAAACAGCCTTGTCTCTACCCCTGCCCTGGCAGCTGCTGAGCTTTGTAATCAGGGCTTCAGGATGTGGGGGGGTTTTGTGTAATCGGTGGCAGCTGATTAGAGCTGTATAGGCTGTGTCAACAAAGGAAACCAAGTCTTGCCCTGACCCTCAGAATTTCCCTGCACACCCATTAGAGTTTCAAGGAAAAGAGCTGGTGAGAGGGTGTATAATCCCTTTATGTCCGGAGCTCCCAGCACTTTTTACTGTCATGCTAATACACACTCGGCCATCAAGAATTCATTAAAACTTAGTTATTTTCTTTCTGACAATAGCTTTATATTAGCTACCACATCTGTTTAAGGAAAAAACACTTAGTGTGGCCTGTCTCTCTCTCTAGAAGAGTCAGGCATCCTTTGGAATTGTTTACCTGGTAGCTTTGTGACTTCTGCTTTTTGACAAATTTAAAAATTAATAACTGTAGATTATCTGTTTCTTTTCTCATTATTAGGCTGGGAGCGAGGCTATGTTGTGGCTTTCTATATCCTAAGAGGAGGGAAACTTATTTTCCTTCTATTTAGTAGTTCACTTTTTATTTTGATAATCTTTTGTAGATTTTATGTAGAGGGTTCTATATATTGATTCATTCATGACCATATACTTGATATTTTGGTGCCCTTTTAGGAAACTCATTTTTAAATTTCAGTTTTCTAGTATAGTATGCTTATATATAAAATTCAGCAGATTTTTATATTCATACTTATAATCTTAATCTTTGCTTTGTAGGTCATTTTGAATTTTCTATTTATATAACCATATTGTTTATAAATAATGGCTATTTTATTTATTGCTATTTTAATCTTAATTATGTATTTTTCATGACTTTTGGGTATGAAAAATTGAATGTAAGAGGGGATATTAAGCATTCCTATCTCCTTTCCCATCTCAGTCATAAAGCTTTTAAAATGTTATATGCTATTAGGTATGATGTTGTGCATGATTTTGAATATCATTTCATTCTATTACTAATTTTCTATTTTTAAAAATTATAAGTAGGTATTTTATTTTATCAATTGATTCTCCACCCTAATGGAATTTTTACACATTTTTCTTCTTTATTACATTAGTGTTGCAAAATGCATTAAACCCTACAGTAGTAGGGTAGTACCACTGTGGAAAACAGTATGGAGGTTCCTCAAAAAAGTAAAAATACAATTACAATATTACCCAGAATCCCATTTCTGGGTACATAACCAAAAGAATTGACATCAGGGTCTTAAGGAGAGACCTGCACTCCCACGCACATTGCATTATTCACAAAAGCCGAGATATGAAAATAACTCAAATCTCTATTGACAAACACTAATGGATAAATAAAGTGTTGTGTTATATGTATATGTGTGTATGTTAATATGTGTGTGTGTGTGTGTAGCAATATTATTTAGCCTTTAAATAGAAGGAAATCTTACCACTTAAGGATAAAGGAAGATCTTACCATTTGTGACAGGGTGGATAGACCTGAAAGACATTATGCTAAGTGAAATAAGTCAGTCACTGAAAAACAAATACTGTGTAATTTCTATTATATAAGGTATCTAAAATTGTCAAACTTATAGAAGCAGAAAATAGACTGGTGGCTGACAGGGTTTGGGAGGAAGGATAAACGGGGAGTGTATAAAGTTACAACTATATAAGACGAATATATTCTGGGCATCAGTTGTACAACCTAGTGCCTATAGTTAACATCATGGTGCTGTGCCCTTCAAACTTTGTTAAGAGGGTAGATCTCATGTTAATTGTTCTTACTATAAAGAAAGCAAAGAGACGCCAGGGAAAATTTTGGAGATAATGGATATATTTATTACCTTGATTGTAGTGATGGTATCTTGGGCATATGCATATGTCCAAACTCATCAAATTGTATACATTAAATATGTACAGTTTTCTTGTATATCAATTACATCCCAATAAAGATGTAAAAATAAAGACAAGATGATTCAAATAAAATAAAATATGATTAATTCACAAAAGAGAAATAACAACTGGATTTTAAGGTATTTAAAAAAGACCTATTTTTCAAGTATTATGTTGAAATTTAGGTGAATAGTTTGATGTAGACATTTTCTAAATTAATTTTCACTATTTTTAGGAATGGCACTATTTTTTGAGACAGTTTTCTCTCTTCTTGCATCTCCTCAAAATGCTTACTGAAAAGAAAAAACTGTGGTACTACAGAAAAGAATGGGGAATGAAGTAGTAGCCTGAATTATTTTCCAAGGGAACATGTTCTGCCTGATGAGTCTAATCTTCCACGACAGGGTGATACTGTTTAAAGATGGGAAGATAGTGACAGGTGTAATATATCTTGACTGGAGCAAAGTTCTGGATTCCCTACTGCATGACACATGAGTTTCATATTAAAAATATATTGTAAATTACAAGTGCTAGGTACATACCTAGTCATGCTTTTTCTTGGATAAAATTTTGTGTTTGAAAGTTGTTCTCTAAAATGATGGACTGAAATGTTGGAATGTCAGAAACCAGAAGTCATCTTCAGCTCCTCCTTCACTTTGGCTCACCTTACCCTTTGGCCCTCAAATCCAGTGAATTCTGCTACTAAAGATGCTAGCTGAATTTCATAGTGTGTAAACACTGCATGACACCAGGATTTTGAGCCTCGGTTATGGCCTGAGTGGTTGAGAAGCTATTATAGTATTCCTGGCAATAGACACTAGGCTTCTAAACTGCAAATGTTGCAGTGGGTGTGTAGATTAGTAGGTGATGAGGGGGATTATCTAGGCATCCTCCCACACGGTTACTCTGCAAATAAAAATGCACTGTATCTTCTAATCTGAATGCTCATACTTTTCAATATCCATGACTCTCCAAAATATACTGTCCAAAGAGAGAAACCCAAATGCTCATTTTTTACATAAAGCTTTCTCTCTCTCAGTTAGAAAAAGTCTTCTATTGGAATTTTAAAAACCCATTCTTTCTTATGATGACCTTAAACCATTGAAAGTACTTTGATTTTTACATAGAACATTGGAGAATTTGAACATGTTAATAATATTGTTTTTTATTTTTTATCAGGATCACTCTGGTAACTCATGAGAGTAGAAAATAAGATGCAAGGACAAAAGAAAAAAGAGTAGACAGGATCCCATTGTAATGACATATGGAGGAGATGGTGGGGCCTGTACCAGGTGAGCAGCACTAGAGTAAAACGTGGTCAGATTCTGGATGTATTCTCAAGGTAGCACTAACAGAATTTGCTGCTTTATGGGACACGGTGTGTGATGAAAATAACATAATTTAGAATGATCCCAATGTTATTGGTCTGAGTAACTAGAAAATTGGAGTTGGTGTTAACTGAGATAGGGTAAACCTGGAAAGCTAATATTTAGGGTAGAGATGAGGAGTTCAGATTTAGACTTGTGACACTTGAGTAAACCAGATGTGCAACTGGAAATTTGGAGTGGGTCACTATATACAGAAAGCCAGCATTAAGGAGAGAGGTCTGGTCTGGAAATAAAATGGTTTGGAAATAAAATTTGGGATTTGCCAGTGTTATGTAGTATGCGAAGCCTGGTGACAAGATAACACAGGGAGTGGGTATAGAGAAAGGAAGAGACCATAAGACTGATAACTGGTGCACTCTGGTGTTTGGAAGTTGCAGAATGAGAATAATATAGAAAAGGGGGCTGAGAAATAGTTAAGAGAAAGGCAATGACGTGTGCTGCAAGAAGACAGTGGATGTGTAGCACCTCAAAGCTAAGTATAGAATATGTTCAAGGAGTAGAGAGGATTAACAGGTCAAGTACTCTTAAAAGATAAAATAAAGTATGCGTTAGGACATGATTATTAGGTTTCACAACATGCCAGTCCTTGATGATCTTGAAAGAAGAAGTTTGGTGGAAAGTGACAATGAAAACCTTATTGAATTGAGTTTAAAGAATGGGCATAGAGGAAATGGTGACAATGAGTGTATAAACACTTTTAAAGAGGATATTTTCAATGTATGGGAACAGAAAATGGGGTGGTCACTGAGAAGGAGTAAGATCAAGAATGTGTATTTTAAGGGCTAAAAATAAGGGCATGTTTGCATATGCTGATAGCAGTAATCTAGTGGAATAAGAAAAAATAATCATATAAGGTTAAAGGAGTAGAAATGCCAGAGCAATATCCATGGGTGGAAAAGGATGGAAGGGATCATGACTACAAATGGAAGGTTGAACTGAGACGAACATGGCAACAGAAGAAATACCACAGCCTATGGCTACAGACTTTGGTAGCAGGCAGTGTGAACATGTTGAATTGCTCCTCTGGTTTCTTCTGTTTTCTTGGTGCAAAAGGATGTAAGGGTAAAGATGAATGAAGTGGATGTATATAGTTTGAGAAAAGATAAGATGATTTGATGTAACGTCTATGCAAATGATAGAGTGAGTAGAAAGGAAAATGATGCCATTTGGGGTGTCCTGTGGCCCACTTGAAGCCCATGGTCAGGAATTTAAGTTGTAGCTAATCATCATAGTTATGTGTAGCAATGTTTCCCCCTCAGTCACTTTCAGCTGCATGTATGCAAAAGCAGAGTAACAGAAATTTGGACTTAACTAAATTCGATGCTTTTCCTCAAAACAAATAAGAAGAAAGAAAGGATGAAGAAATTGGGAGGTTGATGCAAGGGAGTGATTATAACAACTGTGCATGGAAACTAAACTGGGTACACTGGGCAGAGGACTCCATGAGGGTGAGGGATGGTGCGAAGCTGGTAATGCTGATGGATTGTAGGTTCTGGTGTGTTGCATGATCATTGGGATTGGGAGTCATTCGGAAAGACAGGAGCTGGAATTGGATACGTCAAGGCTCATTCTAGGTCATCTAAAGAGATGTGAAAGGGGGAACGACACTGTTCCCTGTGTTTCATGGTCTGATAGGAAGGAGCAAACCTAATATGTGAGGGAAATAAAGGAGTTATTAGTACTTAATGTATCCTACTTTGTGCCGGGAACTTTCTATGCAATATTTCATTTACATCTTGCAAAAGCGCCAGTGGTCTAACTATTACCATTTCCGGGTTACAGAAAAGGAAGTTGAATCTCAGGAACTTGCCTAGTGTTGGCAGACACAGAAAGATTCAAACCTTAGTCTTCTGATTTCACAAATCTTTATTTTGGTCACAAAGCCTGAGTAGATAAGTCCAAGATATTATTATCAATGGAAAGAATAGCAAACTCACTAGACCTATCTTTTAATGAGGGGCTTTAAATTATTTCAGTAATAAACCTTATGGTAGGTAAGTCTTTAATGCATTCTCTTTGTGGCATGACTTAATATAGTAAGAAACAGCTCATAGAATGTATGTGTATTATGGTATCACTTATATTTTAAAACACCAATAGCTTCTCTCTCTCTCTCTGTATGTGTGTGTGTGTGTGTGTGTATGTGGGTATTTATAAATTCAAAAATATAGTATCTAGAAGAATGCACAATAAGTTATTAATAGAAATTTTATTTGGCTAGAAAATTGAGGCTAGGGTATGTAATAAAGAGATGAATTTACTTTTTGTTATGTGTGTTATTTTTCTAAAATCTGAAAATGCATTAAAATAAATATGAAGGGGATGGATGTATAATGGGGTGTTTTTTGTTTCTCAGTAAGTCAATAACATTAGACAGAATCCAGAATTATTCAGTTTAACCAAATGTTAGAATTGATGATTGGTATTATAATTCAGTTATGGGAAACCAAATCCTATTTGTATGAGTGTTTCTACTTACGCTTTGTGGACCTCAGTATTCTCAATTACACAGTGACAGAGGAATGAGATGACACCTATATTCTTTGATGTAGGTATTGAAAAATATACTGATGATCAAGCCCAAAGGTTTGCATTCTAATAATTCCTTTGATCCTGATTTGTGGAGCAAATTGGAAGAAATTTCACTTTTTTTCTTTTGTCTTTAGTCTTCCTATTGGGAAAATGAAAGACTTGAATTAGATCAGCAGTGTTTTGCTTGGCTTTAAGCTACCTTAATCAGCAGTTACTTTGGGTAAGTTCCCTCATCTTTATAAGCTTAAAGTTCTCATGTTTAAAATTGATGGAAAAAATGATTTATTTGCAAGATTACTGTGAGGATAACACGAAATAATACAGAATAATATTCTTTATGAAAGCATAAAGAGCAATATTGTCCCCGAGTGAAAGTTTAATGAACAGAGTTCCAGGATTACAGCAGAAGCCAGCTTAATGAACATTTTTGCTTCTTCCACATCCCCACTGGGCTTCTCTCTGAGGACATGACTCTTTAGCCAGGGCTTCATGGAGTCTACCGTGTTAGGGCAGAAGGAGGACATGAAGGCATTCAGCGGAGGAACATGTGTGAACTGTTAATCAGAAGAAGAAGCTTGCTTAAATTTCAGTTTATTTCAACACCAAAATCTCCCTTTTAGATGAATACAAACCAAATTTGAAACAAGACACAAAGAGCTTAAAGGTCAAAGCTGCTTCATCATTTCTTTTTCTTTAATAAGCAAATCTTGATTACACATAATCCTTGAGTAACGCAAGGCTATAATTCATTGATGGGTCCTTAATATGATGGGAAAATCCGACTTTGAGATTATTGAATTTGTGAGATATAATATAATGAGTAGGAAAGCAGAGATGAAAAATGGGTCCCTCTTTACCTAAAATGAGCCGAGATTTTTTTCCTCAGCTCACACTTATAAGCATTTTATGTTTCCATTATAATTTTTACTACCCTATTAGGAGACAGTTATTCATGACAGGGAATTTGAGTAACTATTATGGAGTCTCTTCAGGTACACCAATATCTCATAGTCCTCCAGCTTCCTTGGTGAGCTCACTCCCTGCTGTCTTCAGTAAATACTTTAAATGCAACCTTGATTGTGGCCTTGAGATTTCCTGGAAACTTGCTTGGATGAGTTACAATGCATGAGCAGAGAAAAGCACTTCTAAATCTGGTGGCAATGGTAAGTGTGGAAGGCGTGGAAGTGTGGAAGGTGGCAGGCATTATAGGCATTAACTATCACAGAAACAGTGAAGTGTTGGGTAGGTGCGGTGACTCACACCCATAATCCCAGCACTGTGGGAGGTGGAGGCGGATGGATCACCTGAGGTCAGGAGTTTGAGACCAGCCTAGTCAACATGGCACCCCACCTCTACAAAAAATACAAAAATTAGCCAGGCATGGTGGTGCATGCCTGTAATCCAAGCTACTTGGGAGGCTGAGGCAGGAGAATCGCTTCAGCTCAGAAGGCAGAGGTTGCAGTGAGCCAAGATCATGCCACCACACTCCAGCCTGGGCAGAAGAGTGAGACTCTGTCAAAAAAAAAAAAAAAAAAAAAGAAGAGAAAAGAAAGAAAGAAACAATGGCACGTCTAGAAGATCACATGTAAGCTGAATTGGTTTTTCCTTGATTGTTTTCACAGATTAATACGAAATAAAGTAAAACAAAGAGGATCTCTCAAGATCACTTCTCTTTCTACCACAAAGCCTGAAGGCCTCCTGTAAGATAAATGAGTAAAACCTCCAAGTGTGAACTAACCATTGGAGAGGTCCGTTTGACTGGGATGCAACCACGTGCTGGCTATAAAGATGGGCACCAAAAATACAGACCCTATCTTTGTAGAGTTTGAACCCTAGTGCAGGTCATCAGAAGAAAAAAAAATCCAAAATAGAGGTATTAAATATCTGCTGCTGCTGTGGGAAATTACTGCAGAGTCAGGGACTTATAACACAAATGTATTTTCTTACTGTTTTTGAAGGTCAGAAATCAGAAGTGGGTTTCACTGGGTTAAAATCAAGGCGTTGTCAGCACTGTGTTCCTTCTGAAAGCTTTAAGAAATAATTTGTTTCCTCGCCTTTTTTTGTGTCTAAAGTCCCCCTGAGTCCCTTGGTTCATGGTCCCTTCCTCCATTTTCAAAACCGACAATGTACCATATTCAAATCTCTCCCACTCCCTTGCCCCTCTCTTTGTCTTAGAAGGAGATTTTGATTACATTAAACTCATGGTGATGTCAGGATAATCTCCTCATCTCAAGTTCCTTAATTTAATCTCATCTCCCAAGACTCTTTTGCATGTAAGGTGACATGGCCACACGTTCTGTGCATTATGACTTGGGCATCTTTGGGAGGCCACTTCTCTGCCTAACACAGTAGTCTAAAATAAACAGTTCTGATATCAGTAGGGTCTCAGAAATGGTAGAATGTATCTTCACAGCAGCAATCAGCAAAGGCTTTATTAACTCATCCAGTAAGTCTTAACTTCGGCCTACACCATGACAGACACTGTGCTGGACTTTGGTGATGAGAAGGTGAGAAAAAATAGGCATGATGTCGCCCACACTGAACTGACAATGTAGTTGGGGTGGCAGTAAACAGAAAGTCACAAAATCAGCATAAAACCTCACCTATTCTAAGTGTTAGGAAGCAGAATATAGGAGGCTATGAGAATGGATGGTGGTGAATATGGGAAGAAGCCATAATAGGCATTGGGGATCCCATGCAGAGGCCCTGTGATGAGGAGAACCTAGCAAGTGTACAGAACTGAGGTCCAGGGACCCTGGTGCTGAGCAGGGGAGGCACTGTATGAGGCTGGAGAAACGGAGAGCACCAGATCACTCAGGGCCTGGTAGGCTATGGCAAGGATTTTAGTCTTCATTCAAAGAAAAATGGGAAAGTAATTTAACTGTTTATACCTTGTGTGTATATTTGTATGTACATAGAGCTGGACTACAAAAAAATAGCATATGGAGAATGACAATGGATTCGGGATGATGGGTATTTGTTCTATTGAATAATGTTCGAGTTTCACTGCAGAGCTCAGGGCAACAGAGGCAAGGATCATAGATCTTAAAGAATAAGAAGCCAGAGAAGGAAATAACTGATATTGACAATAGTGTTTAGGAAAGATTTGTAGAGTAGAATAACATAGAACCTGTACTTAAACTGTTTCAGTCTAGTTAGCATTCATAGTTGGCATGTATACATTTAAAGAATAACAAAAATAAATATCAAATAGTGAAATACACATTGATTAGAAGCAGAGAAAGAAAAAAATACTTGATTTCAAATGCCAGATTTTATTTACCATTTTGATTCATTGTGATATTGTTCAAAAATATGTATTGTTTCCCTTGGAAGAATAATTATACTTCCCAACCCTGTGGACATCAGACTTGGCCACACCCCTTTCTTTGACTAAATGTTAGGAAACTGTGTAAATCCTGGGCAAACGCTTTAGGAGCCAGCAACCATTTGTCTGCGTTGTCCTCGTCCTCTGTCACACTGTTCCAGATGTTGCTCCGTCTACCCAGGTCCTGATGAAAATGACACAAGGAATAGTTTCAGTTGATTTGCAAAGAGTAAGTGGTATGAGTGAGAATTGTATTAATACCTTTGTAGATATAAGCAAGTTTTCAAGTTGTTGTTGCATAATCTGTTCTATCCTACCTGTTAAAACCATGTATATTTGGGCAAGTCATTCAAGTTTCTTCATCTGTGAAATGAGGATTCAGGTTCTGCTTTAAAAATTATGAATGTTTACAATTTATGGGTATTTTTGAAGATTGGAGATGTAGAATGAAAAAAATTACATTTCAAAACACCAATACAGAGCCTGACACAGGTAGGTATTCTATACAAGTTAATTTTCTACAGCAGTGATTTAAGATGCATCAAGAAGTACTAAATCTCATACAGTAGACAGTGAGTATTTGGGGATCTCAGTAGAGGAAGATCTTGCTGATATTAGCAAAAGCAACAATGACTAGGGAAGGTTTCCCTGAGCTGGGTTTTGAAGGTTAGTTAACATCTTAATAGACCAACTTTCATTCCCTTGCTCCATCTCTCCTTCCCTTCCTCCCTCCCTCCATTCCTCCCTTCCTTGCTCAGTTCATTTAGATGAAAAGCAATTAGTTGGACCAAAGTAAATAGCCAATAGAATGGAATCCAAACCGGGATTCAAGTCTTGCCAGTGGTGACCAGAAATAGCAGTCTGCAAGATGCAGGATTGGAGCAGGATAAAATGGGTGTAGATGGTCATACAGGAGTTTGAACATATAAGTCAATATATTGGAAAGGGGAGCTAGCTTTTTCTGACAAGAAAGAAGGTAGAACTATGTAAAGAGACTATATGGTGTTCATATCCTGTTTTATTAGATAGACAGACAGATAGATGATAGCTAGATAGAGAGACAGAGATAATAAAAGCAATTAGATTTAAAGGGGCATGTGTGTGTTCACGCTCACATGCATACATATACATATATTTCCACTGAGAGAGGCTGGGGGACAATGCATCTACAGTAGCAATAAGCTCATATAGCATCATGTAGATATTGGTTTATAAATTCCATGAAGATGCAATGCTGTATACAAGGAGGTCAGAGATTTAAAAAAAGAAAACACATTCAGTACCCTGGACAGCTCCCCGTGGTCATACCAGCTAGAAACACATCAAGGTGACATCCCCACGCAGCTGTGAGAAGAGTTTCTGAGTACCAATGTATTATGCCAGGAGAAGCACTCGTACTGTCTACTGGCAAAAATACAATCTGGAAAAGAAATCACATGATTCAATGATGACTAAAAAGAACATTATTTCATCTATGAAATATAATTGCATTTCAATGAGAATTAAACAGTTTGACTTTTCAAAATATACAAGGAGGCAGAACCTCTGTAAACTGGAGTGGAAAACCATGACATAAGAAAAATCTAGGACAAAAAGTCAACAGAGTGATGTAGAAAGGTAAGCTACATGAAAGAGAAGAATCACCCTGGGAACAACAACAACAACAAAAAACTGAGAGAATAGTAAAATTGTGTAGACTCAAATACTAAAATGAATAATATGGACAACAAATATGCAAAATACTTCCAGGTTTCAGAGGAAAAGATTGAAATTAAAAACATTAAATCAAATTGGTAATTTAGGGTCAGGTGCACTAGCTCACACCTATAATCCCAGACCTTTGGGAGTCTGAGGCAGGAGGATTACTTGAGCCCAGGAATTCTAAACCAGACTAAGCAGCATAGTGAGATCCTGTACCTAAAAAAATAAATTTTTAAAAATTAGCTGGGCATGGTGTTTCATGCCTGCAATCTCAGCTGCTTGGAAGGGCGAGGCAGAAGGATTGCTTGAATCCAGAGGTCGAGGCTGCAGTGAGCAATGATCATGCCACTGCACTCCAGCATAGGTAACAGTGTGAGACCATGTCTGTAAACAAAAAAACCCCACAATTTTTTAAGTTAGTAATTTAAAGTGTGTGTACAGTAGTAGATTCGGAGATTTAGATGGATGGACAAGATTATAAAATTATGGAGAAATATATTTTCAAACTTGTTAATAAAATTAAAGATTGCTAAAACCAATAATTATATATTATTTAAAACATCTAATTGCCAAAAACCCTGTGGCTATTGACCAGGGTAATTGCACCAGTAAAAGGGAAATTCCAATACTATTATAGGCACAGGCTCTGAACTATCACTAATGCTGGGCACCAAAATTTCACTGGATATCATTGGTCAGTTGGAATTAGAACAGTCAGATTTTGGCTTACAACCACCTCTCAGCAGGACAAGTGCTTTACTACATTAATGCCGTGTCTGGGAATCCAGAGTATAATACAAACTGGAATAAGCCTCCTAAATACAGAGAGAACTTGTTTCACCTTCACCTTGTACCACTGTGCAAAAGAGGACACAATGTTCCTTGGGTCTTTTTTGACTTTGGAGATAACCACATACCACAGTTGAAAATGCTGTTAGGTCAGTTTCCTGGGTAACTCAGGCTACAAGTTTTCAGGAGGTCATGCACAAAAGGAAGCTGTGCTTTAGCTCTAGAATATACTTTAAACTGCCACCTGGATCTTTTGAAACAGCTCAACCTAAAAGAAGGGTCTCTGGCAGGCCAAAATGCTTTAAGAAGCCTCTGATAAGCTCTGATGGGGGAGATCAGGGCATATTTCTGGATATTTACACTACTCTGATGGGGGATATTACAGCATATTTCTAGATGTTTACACTAAGGGCATGATCTCTTCTGTCGACGACTACTGTTCATCAGTTTTGTCTA
Organism: Theropithecus gelada; assembly: GCF_003255815.1. Classification (NCBI taxonomy): domain Eukaryota; kingdom Metazoa; phylum Chordata; class Mammalia; order Primates; family Cercopithecidae; genus Theropithecus; species Theropithecus gelada. The sequence goes on from NC_037676.1 coordinate 141,277,838, forward strand.
GTTTTCTGTTTTGTTTTCTTTGTTTTTTTCTTATTAGAACTGTTTTACACACACACCAAGGTGAGAATTTTATAAGACCTTTCTGTTAGCCATCTAGAGCATAATAATTTTTTAAGACAATAAAAAATTAATAACTACTTACAATTTTATACTATTTGAATATTTTCCAATTTTTATAGACTTTATATCATGTGTGCTTTATAATAATTCCAAGAATTGAGTTATCATCTTTACTTGTTTCACAGATGGGAAAACTAAGGTTCAGAGAAGCTGACTTGTTCTAGGCCGTGGAGTAGTAAGTAGCAGGGTGACTCTGTGTCCTGTGGGCAACAGGTATGGCCCATAAACCAGGCACTGTCCATAGAACCTCTTACAGTTGCTTCAGGTTCACATATGATCTTCACGCTAACATATTATATCCAGGTAATTTCAAACTCCACGTATTTCACAGATAACTACAATGTTTTTGAAGGTGAGTGATATGGTTTGGCTCTGTGTTCCCATCCAAATCTCATCTCAAATTGTAATCTCCATAATCCCCACATATCAGGAGGAGGGACCTGGTGAGAGGTGATTGGATCACGGGGATAGGTTCCCCCATGTATTCTCATGATAGTGAGTTCTCATGCGATCTGATGGTTTTATAAGTGTCTGACACTCTCTCCCTCTCTCTCTCTCCCCTTCTCTCTCTCCTCTTGTCTCTCTCTCTCTTGCCTGCCACCACGTAAGATGTGCCTGCTTCCCCTTTGACCATGATTGTTAAGTTTCCTGAGGCCACCCCAGCAATGCGGAACTGTGAGTCAATTAAACATATTTCCTTTATAAATTACCCATTCTTGGGTATTTCTTTATAGCAGCATGAGAATGGACTAATACAGTGAGAGATTTAGAGAATATCAATACAGTTCAATTCCTACCTGGAGCTGAAAATATTGGCATCACCAGTGATTTTTATATGAAGTAATGGGGAGAAGAAAGGGGGTTAAATGAATTAACAAAACATGTATTCTGATTACCGCTTATGTAGCTATTAGGAAGGAATGATTTAACAAACCATAGCCTTCTTCTATGACCACTCATTTCATCTTCCCCAGCCCCTCAGATAGCCTCTCAGTTAGTTGGAATTTCTTCTTGGTGCTGTGGCTGAGGGCTTGATTGACATGAGATTCATATCCTTAGTGGATCTTTCTTTATTGGATTGCCACAATTTTCTGTTGACTGATATTTTGGGGAATGAGATTTCTAAGAGATAGCAAAGTGCAATCCTTGGATTTCACACATTGTCTTTCTTGACATGTTTGTCTCTTGACAATGGTGTTTTATTAACAGAATTTCCCCTTGACAATCACAGCCAATCACCCCAGCAAGCACAGCTCCCCTCCTTTCCTCATGGTGATGTAATGTCATAGGGGGAATAAATGCTTAGGAAGGAGTTTCGGATTCTTATTTAATGAAAGTTTTACTGCAAATTCCGATTACAGTAGTCATCCCTTGGGCATCTAAACCAACCACGCATAAGGTTGCATGTATGTGAAACAAAACTCTCAGGAATAATAGAGATAGACTACTCCCTTTTTCACTCCTTTGTCTTTGACACGCGCATGTGCTTATCATGGTTTACTGTGTCTCATCTCCAACCTCACCCTGTATTGCCTGCTCTGTGATAATGGAGGTAGACTCTGTAAGCATTCTCCTTTACAACTGACACAGTGTTAAGCTTTGTCACCACAGGGTGCTGAAGGGACAGGACAGGAGGAACGACAGTACAGTAGGCCTCAGACACCTGCAGAATGCAACAGTCAGCACAGCATGCCACACCTTCCCAGAGGTGACTCCCCACAGCACACCACCCCCTGGAAGCAGCTTCTATATGGGTTCCATGGTGAAGCACTTCCCTTTGCATGGCTTCCTCTGGAACCCTAGGAGGGAGATTTCCAGTGAATTCCACCAGTGGGCAAATTACCATGGCACCCCAGAAACTAGCTTCCTGGGGTCCTCCATGGCCTGGTATCTCCCCATGGGTGGCTTTCTCTGGTATCTCAAAAGACAGTTTCCCAGTGAGTTCAGTTAGTGCAACCCTGGACTTTCCAAATCTAGGGTGACTTGGCTAATGCAATGCTGAGTCCCTGATCTACCAAAAGAAAAGACCATAAATGAGACCCTAATATGACACTATTTCTAAGTGTGGGGGGGGGACCATCTAGACACCTGGTAACAGGTTGATTACATTGGTCCTCTTCCTTAATAGAAGCATGTGAGATTTCCTTTCACCAAAATAGGTACAATTTTAGATGTAGATTTTCCTTCTCTGCCTGTACTGCTTCTGCTAGCAGCAGCGTCTGTGAATTCACAGAATGCCTTATTCAGCATCATGAATTCCAGACAACATTGTGTATGATGAAGAAAGAAAATAATTTCACAACAAAGAAGTGCACCAATGGGCTCGTGATTGTGGAATCAACTGGTAACAGAAAATACGTGGGGCACTGTCTGTCTGAGGAGTAATTAATTTGGCCAGTTATGGGTGCAATAACTATTGGGAGTGTGCATCCTGACACTGAGAAAGTATGTGAAAATGTCTGTACTTGTAAGAAGGATATGTGTATCTTGCCTGGTGGAAATATAAAGTTGGTTCAGGGCTGGGCCCGGTGGCTCTTGCCTGTAATCCCAGCACTTTGGGAGGTCAAGGCGGGTGGATCATGAGGTCAAGAGATCGAGACCATCCTGGCCAACATTGTGAAACCCTGTCTCTAGTAAAAATACAAAAATTAGCCAGGTGTGGTGGCAAGCATCTGTAGTCCCAACTACTCAGGAGGCTGAGGCAGGAGAATCACTTGAATCCAGGAGGCGGAGGTTGCAGTGAGCTGATATTGCACCACTGCATACCAGTCTGGCAACAGAGCGAGATTCTGTCTTAAAAATAAATACATAAATAACAAATTTTAAAAAGTTGTTTCATTGTTGGATAGAAGTCAAAATGTGTGGATAGGGGTGACAATGGAAGCTGAGTAGTCATATGAGAGGACTATGCTGGTTATCAACTTATCACCTTTCTGCTCCAAACCCATACTTCATTGCCTGTTCTTTGGTGATGGAAATATACCCTATAGATAGATTGACTTTGTCAGTAGGCACAATACAAAGCTTTGTCTGTATGTAGTCCTAAAGGGATACTGCCAGTGGATGGGGCTTAGATTCCCAGTTCCAGAATGCCCCTCTTCCTAGGCCCTGGCAACACATGGTAGCCAACAGTCTGCTATACCATCCCATAGGGAGTTTTGCCCAACCTGCTCTAGGGTGTCTCCCCAGTGCAACACCCGGAAGCATCTGCCCTGCGAATTACAAGTCTCAGGTTTCTGTGGCACCAGAAAGGAAAGCTTCTCCACAAGTTCACGAGGGCAGCATCTTCCCATGGGCAGCTTCCCCAAACCCCAGAAAAGTGGCTTCTCAGTGATTACTGTGGTATGGTTACCCACTGTGGACAGTTCTTCCCAGTATCCCAGAAGATTTCCAGTGAGCCCCACCAGCGTGACAGCTCCATGAACTTTTCCGTCATTGGGTGGACTTTGGCTGCATCCTTTCCAGTGAGGTCAAGGTCTAAGCCCCAGTCAGGGAATGGGTTCTTACAGATTTGTACCTCCCCTGGGTGCTCTGCCTCAGCCTTAGTGCTGCTGTCTGCTTTACATATCTTCCATTGCTGTATTCTTTTTTCTATTTGTTTTTGCCCCCTGTGGCTAATCCCCTATTATGGTTAATAATTATTTACATTAAACTTTGCACTTTCAAGGTACTGTGTGGTTTCTGTCTCTTGTTTGGGCCCTAACTGATAAAAATTGCCATTGGTTTAAGGCATATACTTTATTTTGTGGTACAGCACCCCAGCCTCACAGGATGCTACCTCAAAACTGTGCTCTGAATCTCAGAACCCCATTCCCTCTTTTCATCAAGCCAGTATTTTTGTTTTGAGGCACATGGAAAAAATAAATTAACTTGTACATTTTAGCTCATTACAAGTTATCCTCTACAGCAAATTGATGTCCTTGGCTAATGTCATTGCAAACTGGGATACCATGGTGAAAGACCAAGGAACTTCTTAAGTCACTTAATGATAGTTCTATTCAAAATATTTTCTGCAGGGTAAACAAATCAGTATCTAGAATACGTATCCATTTCCATGAAAATAAATTGTTGCCCACTCCACTGTAGAAAGAAAAGATATCCTTTACCTACTATCTGGTGACAGGATGATTCCACATGGAAGCAGTGCAATATCTATAGAGTGATCATGATTTATAATCCAAAGTAGGGCATTTTTTGAGAAGAAAGGAAGTGTCTAATGGGTCAAAAGGTCAAGAAGTATAAACCACCAATCTTGGGTAAAATTTGAATGCATGGTTACCGTAGAAAGTGAGTGCTTAGCATTAGACTCTAAGAAAGGCATCATTAATATTTGTTGGTAGCAGTGTCCTGTTCAGCTTGGTGAAGCATCTCTAAGTTGTAGAGTCCATGCACAATCTCCATTATTGATGCTGTAGATCCTATGTGCACAGATGCATGAGGCAAGAGCCAGCCTTGCCAAGGAAATGCGCTGACCGAAATCCACATTCTCATCTTGTCCACCTGATTATTGAGTTTACCCCATATGTTATTCCCTTTCATGGTCATTTAGTTTTTTCGTAAATGTCTTCATTCACTGTGCCCTTTTGAAGATGCTCATCCACATGTCTTTTTTAAATGTGCCACCTAACTTCCAGGACTTTTTTTTCCCCATAGTCTCCAAGAGGCCAATTTGTAATCACTACAGGCTATGTCTTTTCCATTGCAAAATGGACATATGAAAATAGTATCCCAATTCTTCCCACTTCAGATCACTCCACCTTATGAAGTAGTCCTACAGGGCCTCCCCTGCATGGGACTGTCTTGCAGTAGCCCTTCTCTGCTTGTGACAGCAACACACTTCTAGGAGAAAGAATTTAATGGGGGTGGAGGTGCTGCAGATTCAAAATGTTATAGGAGTGCAGAGGAGAGAAAGACCAAATAAGGCCAAGATAACCTGCCAAGGTCCCAAGACTTCATCTAGATGTTATAAACAGGAAGGATTTCTTTTTTTCACACCCATCTTTGAAGCAGACCCTTGATTCTTTTCAGTTATGTTCACTGACATCACGGAGCTGCACATGAGGCTACAGGTGTGAGTTGTTGGGAAAGCGGTGAAGTACAGGGGAGGGAACGTGAACCACCTTCTCATGCAGGTTAACCATCCCTCACGGACTGGCTTTGGCCTGATCTCACAGATCATTGTTGTTTAGCCAAAAGGCTGTTTTTCAGGTAACACTCAGCTGGTGATAGTAGATTGAGGTTGCAGAGTCACTTGTTCTGGATTGGACATTCAACATGGATCAGGACCCCATCAACCAGAAGGTGCTAGTCAAAAGGAGAATCACTGTCCAAAAGAAGTCATGGCTTTACTCAAAAACCCTGAAAGTCTCTCCTGAGATTCACCAATGGGGGCTTCCTAGACACATTGCTGTGCCCTAGACGCTTCCAGTACTGTTGGATTTACTGGCACGAAAGGCTGAAGCAGCAGCAAAGTTTGCACCATGTATGGATCTGCTGAGAGCCCTTTCTGGCTACAGGCCCTGGACAAAACTTAAAATCTTATGAGTTACCTATATTTACGTATGAGTAAGTGTATTACAACATCAAATGTGGTATATGTTACCGTCAAAATCCAGAGATTTATCAAGCATTGTGTCTCTTTCTTGGTTGCATGGTACAAACTGCAGCAAGCTGTATCTCTCTGTAAAGGAATATCCTTACATGCTCCCAGAACATCAGGCCATTAGAACTTTGCCCATGTGGCAGACAATTGGATTTCTGTGGGTTTTATCAGCAATCCTTTAACACAAACATGTCTCACTAAATCCTCTAGGGTGCTGGCTACAAACTGCTCAGCGGGGATGTTTAGAATAACATGACCCCCTGGAAGGACCAGTGAGATCGTCTTCAGAATATCGAAATGAAAGTCTTAAAGGAAAGTCATCTGAAACAAATCTAAGATAGAAAATCACAGGCAGGATGTTTATTAGGAATTACTCACAGTATGTACAACCGTAAGAAATGCGACAATAAGATATGGAGAGAAAGCTGACTGGCAGTGTAGTTGCAGCTGAGGTTTCAGCCAACTATGGAGAGCTCTGGCTCTGGGATGGCCCCTCAGCAGTGGCATTTGTATCCATGTATAGTCAGACATTAGCCTCAGCCACCTCCTGGTTGGGGGTGACCCTTAGGGTGGGGCAGTTCTCTGCTGTTAAGCAGCAGGCCCAGTGAGGGGCATATCAATGAGTCTTCAGCAACCAATAGTGCTAGCCGCTGTGGGATGGGTGCATTAGCCTTGAGGAAAGAATCTGGATGAAGTATCATTTTATCCACTACAAGGAGAATACTGGAGAATTGTATTGTTAGATAATAGCATTCAAATATACTGACATTGGAATAATGACTGCTGTATAGATATCAGGGTGCTGATTTTAAAAACAAAAGCATCACCAATCATAAAGCCAAATTTTAGGTATTTGGCTTGTCAATTTCTGCATCTATACCCAAGCATATTATCCCATTGAAATATTGCACCAGTACCACATTACAGTGAAGCCCCTATAAGTGAGATCAACAAATATAATTACAAAAAAAATAAGATAGCTTTATTCAAGAGTTAGTGAAATGACAAGGATGAGACTGCTATGGAAGATAGAGGCCTATTGCCGATTTCATTATATCCTGATTTGTGTATCATGGGGTTCCACCATATCAATGAAAGCGTTCATTCATTATGCACTCACTGTGGGGCAGGTCTTGGGTCAGTGCTTTTCATGAATTATCTTACTTAATTATCTTATCAAATTTATCAGCCCCATTTCACACCAAAGGAGCCTGATTCAGAGAAAGATTAATTAACATGCCCAAGGTTATACAGCTTGTCAACAGAGATGTAGATTTTGTACCAGGAACTCCTATACCGAGACCAGAATTGAAATCTCTAATTTGTCCAGTAAAGATACGAAGAAGACAGATGGCCCTACAATAAAGAAAAATAAGTGAAATGTTTATTACAGATGGGATTATTGATGGAGAAATTATTTGAAACCTATTAAGTGTTTGGCAACAGCATCATCAGCATGCAAAGCCAGCTCTTGCTGCCAGTGGCAAAAACGACGTGCCCGTGCCAACGTCTCTTCAGCAGGAATCCAGCCAACTGCAGCCCTCCGGGTGCATCTGCAGCCGGCTAATTTGCTGGATGAATTCTGCCCCAAAAGTCAGAAAATCATCTTCAGAAATGACCTAGAAGACCTTTTACGAAGTTCTGTGGAACTGACCAGGTGGCAGAGTTTTTCCCGTGTCCATCTGCTCCTGTGTTTCAAGGATAGTCAGGATTCCAAAAATGTCTCTTGTTTAATGCATGCTGTATTCTTCCCATGGAGTGCTTCAGTAATTAGTTTTTAACCCACTTATTACTACAAAATGCAGAAGTGTATTGTGCCCTGTAAAGCATCCATCTAGGCTTGGATTCTGAAAAATGTTTGAAATAAAATCTTTTAGGATTGTAATGCAATAAATTAAGCAAATGGTGCAAGCAGTGGAACCCCTTTCAACAGCTTGGGGTAAAAAAATTCACTCCTTTTCTAGCCTAGGTATACCCAGATCCCAGAGAAGTTCCATATGTCATGCTTAACCGTGAACCTCAAAGGCATTGCGAATCTAAATGTATAGGGCCTCCTTCTAAATACAACATGAAGAGAACTAGGAGTAATCCAGGCACCCCACAGGGAAATTTCATCTTCCGGTTCATCATTTTTGTTGCTGACCAGCGGGGTGACCTGTGACAATGTGTTCTTATCGTCACATTTTGGATGCCGTTTTGGGTTGCATGTGTCCTTCAGGAAGGTATGTTGAAGTCTTCACCCCCGTATCTGTGAGTGTGACCTTATTTGAGAAAGAGGTCTTAGTAGACATGATCAAGTTGAGATGAGGTCATATTGAATTAGGGTGAGCCTTCATCCAATATGATGGGTGTCCTTGGGAGAAGAAGAAAGAAGACACAGAGACACAGTAAGGAAAGCATCATGTGATGACAGAGGCAGAAACTGGAACTACATCTTCATGTACAAGCCAGGGAGCTCCAGCGATTGAGCTAAGACAAGACATGGAACAGAGTCTCCCTTACAGCCTTCAGAGGAAGCATGCCCTGCAAATGCCTTGATTTCAGATCCTGGTTTCCAGACCTGTGGGTCAATAAGTTTCTGTGATTTTAAGCCACTCAGTTTGTGGAACTTAGTTAAGGGAGCCTCAGATGCCTTACTGCTCTGATCCAGCACAGAAGGAGGAGGAGGGGTGAAGATAATCCCACTCTCTCCAGTGTTAGGGCACAGCAATGCATCGTGGAGCTACTGAGCTACTTCATTTATACTCATATTCTCAATACACCTTCCCCCCAACCCCATAAAACAGCCCTTCCTGTGCTAGGAGCTGGGTTAGTGTGGGGGAAAGGTGGAGAAAGGGATTTCCTACCATGGCAAGGGAGCCTGTTATATGCTGGGTCAGAACAGCCTCCCCATACAATCTGTGACAGAGTGGTTGGTCTCAAACGTCATGTGTGTATTATAACTGAGTGCTTGACAGGCATGCTGATTCCCAGGCCTCGTCTCAGACCTCCTGATACCAGCCTTTAGGGATAGACCTCCTACTGCTGCTGAACTCTATGGGGTGATTGTACTAGTCTGTCCTCATGCTGCTATAAGGACATACCTGAGACTATGTAATTTATAAAGGAAATAAGTTTAATGGACTCACCATTCCACATGGCTGGGGAGGCCTCACAATCATGGCTGAAGGCAAATGAGGAGCAAAGTCACATCTTACATGGCAGCAGGCAAGAGAGCTTATGCAGAAGAACTCCCATTTATAAAACCATCAAATCTCATGTCACTTACTCACTACCATAAGAACAGAATGCAGGAAACCACCCCCGTGATTCAGTTACCTCTACCTGGTCTCACCCTTGACACGTAGGGATTATTACAATTCAAGGTGAAATTTGGGTGAAATTATATCAGTGATTCTCATGCATAGTGTCCATGGAACGCACTCGGAATAGCAATCCTCTTGGCTTTGTTAATGAGCTATGTTTGCTCACCCAGAAAGCCTCTTGCCACCAGTCTGTCTACTGCTGGCAGACCTCCACCAGCCCTCTGCACCATTGTCTGCTGACCAATGGGGTGTTTGCCTTAGTCCTCCTGGTGAGTCAGAACAGAAAGCACATTACAGCATGGGCACAGGTATTTGGCTATATTTAGGGAGAATGCACACCCTTCTCTAATCCATGGACACGGCAGCAAAGAGGTGAAGGCAGTGTGTCTTTAGTTTTAAAATCTGTGTAATTTGAACTTACGGTGCAATGGTGCATACTCCATGTATTCACTAGTTTGCCTGTATTTTTTACCATTTAAAACTGGGAATGCTGATTTCTAGCCAGCACCACATGTCCAGTGTGCAGCAAGATATGCCACTTTACAAAGGGCTGAGATCATGGCCCCAGGAACCCTCCAGCTTTGTTAACTACTGGATGCAGAACACTCACATAAATGTCTATTTTTGTTACTTTTCTTCATTCATTACATTCTCCAACGTGGGCTAATCATTATAACCAGCTGATTTTCTTCATGACTGCAAATGATTGTCTAAACATGTTCGTGCTCACTGTCCAATCTTTGACTGGGCATTGGTGACAGTTCTGGGCTTCAGTTCTTGATGGGAATAGCTGAAAAATATCATGGCTGTTTCTTCAATATATTTCACTGAACAAAATGTTATAAAAAGCAGGCTAAAACACTTATGAATGTAAATAACTATACTATGATGCAAAAACAAAATGCATCATTAAGAAGTACTAAAAGGTATGAGAGCAGGGCATTTGGAGTCTTACAGAATGGGGGTCTTTTCAAGCTGGCTCCTTTCACTTACCCATAAGTATTTAAGGTTGCTTTATGTTGTCTTGAGGCCTGATAGCTCATTCCTATTATTTCCATATAATACTCCATTTTAGGGATGTACCACAATTTGCCTATCTATTTGCCTATGAAAAGATATCTTAATTGTCTCCAGTATTTGGCAATTTATGAATAAATCTGCCATAAACCTCTGTGTGTAAGTTTTTGTGTGGATATAAGTGTTGAACTCATGTGGGAAAATAACTAGGAGCACAACTGCTGGATTATATGGTAACATTATATTTACCATAATGGCTTCCAAAATGGCTGCACCATTTTGCATTTCTAGCAACCAAGAATAAGAGGTCTTTCTGTTCTGATTCCTTGTCAACATTTGATATTGTAATTTTTTGGATTTTAGCCATTAAAATATGTATGTAGTGACATCTCATTATTGTTTCACTTTGTAATTCTCTGACTACAAATAATATTTGACATCTTTTTCATATGCTTATTTGTCACGTGTATTTTATCTTTGGAAAAGTGTCTGTTCAGGTCTTTTGCCAGTTTTTTAAAACTGGGTGTCTGTTTGCCTATTTTTTTTTAGTTTTAAGAGTTCTCTGCATATTTTAGATAAAAGTCTTTATCAAGTATAAGTTTTGCAAATACTTTATTTCAACCTGTGACTTGTTTTTTAATTTTCTTAATGACTCTTCCTTTTTTAAGTTTGACAATTTTCATATATAAAATTAAAATATATTTCTAAAGGAAGTAAGCAGAAGTACTGTGCTCACTCTGAAATCTGATTTCTCTTCCTTATTCCCTCATTCCCCACAGGGCTATTGCCATGAATCTCTTCCTCCTCCTGCTGTAGGGTTCATTCATCTCAGTGTCTTCTCCTCCCTGAAGCCACCACAGCTCCTCTTATTTCTCCCCAGCAGTAAGATGGCAATAGATTCCCTTTCCTGTGTTCTTCTAACACCCTGTGTCTCCCCTCCTCCTTTATCTGTCTGAAATCACAATTATATTATGATTTTCTGTTAGTGAACTGATTTTCCCTCCTTTTTGAGTGCTGACCTGATGCTCAAAGGAAAGGCTCGTTAGTCTAGACATTTTGGATTTTGAGTTTCCAGATTCGGAATTCTCAACTGTTAAGTATATTGCACATATTTCAAAATCTGAAAACCTCCAAAATCCAAAACTTTATCTTATCCCAAGCATTTCTAATAAGGGTTACTCACCCTGTACTGAGTGAGCAATCGCTGGGTAGGTTACCTACAAATGAACTGTAAGTGCGTGAGTTACTAAGGTGCAGGCACAAGTATCCACATAAGGTTTCATTCAGGGGAACAAAGTTATATTTTTAAAAAGTAAGTTGGAAAACTACTATAGTTAACTATCGAAATATCACTCTCAATTATCAGTCTGCAATGCATGACTATATACTATATCCCAGGGTTGTGTGAGATGACATATTTAAAGCTGTATCTAAGGGCTAAAACCCAGCAGGCACTAGATAATAGTGGTGTGTTCTAACTTGGTTTCTAGGTTCCCATTGGCTCAACTGGAGCTTTACCTATGCCCCGTGCCATTATTTATGGGGTTTTGGCAAGATCCTCTCCACAAAAAAAGTTGCAACCAATAGGACAAAGGGTATAACTGAGGCAGCAAGAGTAAGAAGTGCAGAGCACAGGTTGACCCAGGTGCAAGAAGTATCAAAAGATTAAGTATCAAGAAGTACCAAAGTATCAAGGAGTATCAAAGGAGTAACAAAGGGGTATCACAGCAAGAATTGGGGGAAGGGTGGAGTTAGGATGGACCTGACACTCAGTCACGTTTGGGATTCTAGCCCAGGCAAGGCTGTAAATCATGTTCATGCCTCGAGCAAGTTATTCATCTGTGTTTCTAACTTTCTCCTTTCAAAAATAAACATAGAATTTTATGAAGCATATTGCCTACAACCCCAGCAGCCAAGGCTATTGTTCATCTGGGTAATCCCTCTTTCCTCCTAACTACTCATTTTCCAAATAATAAGCAAGAAATATTCATCATCACTTTCTATTTTTTAAATTTGTTTTTAGAAAGGAGCCTAATCATGTGTGGTTATGCAATTTCAAGTACTCATGGACTCCCACAGCTGGGATTAGAAAACCTTAGAAATCATACAGCCCAGATACTCCTATTACACATAAGGAATCTGAGGATCAGAGTTTACACAATTTATCAAAAATGCAATGCTGCTGACTTGGGGAGCCAAGGGGAGAATCTGTGACCCCTGATTCTTGGGCCACAAACTTTCTAGCTTATCGTACATTGCTTTGGATTCACATGGCAACCAGAGGAGGCTGCAACATTTTAGCTTCTACCTGGGCATTCCAAGTCACTTCTGAACACAGGAGTCACCATAGGGTCATCCTGAGATTCCAGCCTGGATGCTGGAAGCATGGGAAGGCTGTCAAAAGAAGTAAAGGCTCTAAATATGTGTGTCAGTAGATTTAGAAAGAAGGAATATCCCACTCAGAATAAGCAGTCTCGATCAAATACTCACAAGGAAAAGACTTTTGTGAAAATTTAGCACTTTGATGTGAAGAAAGTGTTGAGCAAAAGAGAAGGGTGGTAGGATGGATACATTCCTAAATGACCAGTTTTAGTCAAAATGTACAACATTACATTCAAGCTAAATTGTCCCTAAGGCTTCATTACTCAATCATTTTTGCCAAGTGTAGAGTGACCTTTAAAAATTCTGAATGAGTCATTTTCAAGTTCTGGGGACACCAAACAGGTAAACTTAATCAAAAGTTTGTACTATGAAGACCTGCAAAGTTGTATTGTATTTATCACCCTCCACAGACAGGTAGTCACAAAACTCAAAGTGATCCTTGACAAGTAATATTAATAAGAATATATTTCTGAGTTGGAACAAATATAAAACACCCAAAAGGACCAGGAGAATGCAAGATGCCAAGTAACAAAGAAACCATCAAAAACTCTGCAAGTAATCATGGAAAACTGCATTGCACTTCTCACTCATGCTCCCTCAAAATTCTGGGAGGAGAAAGAAACAAAGACAGATGGAAAGGAAGGGAAGGGAAGGGAAGGGAATGGAAGGGGAGGAGAGGAGAGGGGAGGGGAGGGGAGGGGAGGGAAGGGATTTGCGGGGGTTGGGGAGTGCACTGGGGGCATTCCCTGAATTACTCCTCACCTGTCACCTGAATGAACTGATGTGCTTCGCAGTTTTACTTCACCCCTTCCTAAAGCTGCCTGAAAGTAGCAATAGATTCCTCTCCATGGCCGCATCCTGTTTTTTTATGGTTACAGTATTTTAATAAAAAAGTTTTTGTATTGATACATATTTGTACTTTTTAATTGATACATAATATTTGTACTTACACAGGTGTGTACACGTGACATTTTGTTACATGTCTGGAATGTGTAATGACCAAGTCAGAGCATTTAGGGTATTCATCACCTCCAGTATTTATCATTTCTATGTGTGTATAACATTTTAAGTCCTCACTTCTGCCTATTTTGAAATGTACAAGACATTTGTTGTTAACTATACTTACTCTACTCTGCTATTGGACAAAAGAACTTATTCTTTCTATCTAATGGTAACATTTACCCATTGGTCAAACTCTCCTTATCCCCACAGCTAACACACACACCCTTCTCAGCTTCTGCTATCTATCATTCTACTGTCTACCTCCATAAAACCAACTTTTTAGCTCTCACATCTGAGTGAGAACATAGGATATTTGCCTTTCTGTGCCTATCTTATTTCATTTAACATAATGACCTCCAGTTCCATCCATAGTGCTGAAAATGACACGATTTTATTATTTCTATAATAAATATATTATAAAATTATCACAGTCAAATAGTATTCCGTTGAATACATATACCAGATTTTTCTTTTATCCATTCAGCCATTGATGGACACTTAGGCTGATTCCATATCTTTGCTATTGTGCATAGTGCTGCCATAAACATGAGGGTGCAGGTATCCCTTTAATATACTGATTTCTTTTCCTTTTGGATAAATACCCAGTAGTAGGATTACTAGATTGCATGGTATTTCTATTTTTAATTTTTTGAGACATCTCTATACTGTTTTCTATATAGGCTGTACTAATTTGCATTCCCATCAGTAGTGTATAAGAGCTCCCTTTTCCACGTCTCACCAGCATCTGTTGTTTTGTTTCATTTTGTTTTGAGACTCTCACTCTGTCACCCAGGCTGGAGTGCAGTGGTGCAATCTCAGTTCACCACAACCTCCGCCTCCCAGGTTCAAGTGATTCTCCTGCCTCAGCCTCCTGAGTAGCTGGGATTACAGGCGAGCCCCACCATGCTCAGCTAATTTTTTGTATTTTTAGTAGAGATGGATTTTTGCCATGTTGGCCAAGCTGGTCAAGAAGTCTTGACTTCAAATGATCCACCTGCCTTGGCCTCCCAAATTGCTGGGATTACAGGCATGAGCCACTGTGCTGGCCATGGTGTTTTTTGTTGTTGTTGTTGTTTTGGTCTATTTTTTCTCTGGACACTGGGTCTCACTGTGTTGGTCAGGTTGGCCTTGAACTTCTGGGCAAAAGCAATAACCCTCCAGTCTTGTCTTCCCAAATAGCTGAGACTACAGGTATATACCACTGTACTCTGCCTTTAATATTAGCCATTCTAACTGGAGTAAGATGATATCTCATTGTTGCTTTGAGTTGCATTTTCCTGATTATTAATGATGCTGAACATTTTTTTCATAGAACTGTGGCCCTATGTATGTATTTTGAGAAATGTCTATTCATGTCCTTTGCCCACTTTTTAGTAGGATTATTCGTGTTTTTTTGCTGTTGAGTTCCTTGTATATTCTGGATATTGGTTCTTTGTTAGATGACTAGTTTAAAAATATTTTCTCCTATTCAAAAGATTGTCTTTTCACCCTGTTGATTTTTTCTTTTGCTGTGCAGGAGCTTTTTAGTCTAATATAATCCCATTTATCTATTTTTGTTTTGGTTTTCTGTGTTTTTGAGGTGTTAGCCATAAATTCTTTTCCCTGACCAATGCCCTGAAGTGTTTCCCCTATGTTTCTTCTAGTAGTTTTATAGGTTTGGGTCTTGAGGGTCAGTCTTTAATCCATTCTAAGTTGATTTTTGTATATAGTGAGAGATAGGGGTCCAGTTTCATTCTTCTACATATGAACATCTGATTTTCCCAGTACCATTTGTTGAATAGAGTGTCCTTTCCCCAATGTATGTTCTTGGCACCTTTGTCAAAAATTAATCGGCTCTAAATACATGGATTTATTTCTGGGTTCTCTATTCGGTTCTATGGGTCTTTGTTTTTACACCAATAACATGCTGTTTTAGTTACCCTAGCCTTGTAATATATTTTGAAGTCAGATAGTATGATGCCTCTGGCTTTGTTTTGTTTTGTTTGTTGTTGTTGTTTGCTGATAATTGCCTTGGCTATTTAGGCTCTTTTTTGTTTCATATAAATTTTGCTATTTTTTTCTATTTCTTTGAAAACCGACATCAGTATTTTGATAGGGATTGTATTGAATTTACAGGTTGCTTTGGGTAGGATAGTCATTTTAATGATATGAGTTTGTGTGATCCACACCATGGATGTCTTTTCATTTGTTTGTGTCTTTTTCAATTTTGTTCATCAGTGTTTTGTCGTATTATGTCCAGAATTCAGGATGCATATTTAGGAAATGTCCTTACAATTTTGAGTCCTTTACTGTGGATGTAAGAGCAGGAAGCAACATTTCTTGGAGATTTATTATAATCCTCTTCCCTGCATTCTACATTCTTAAACATATATTGGACATGCCCTAGTAATGCCAGTGCCTTTGCCATTCTCAGTCTTAGAATACTGTAGATCTGGTGTCCTAAGTTTAATGATGGGCTAATAAGGACTAGTAACCATCAATCAGATAACAGATACAACAACTGAGCTGACCCCAACAGACTTGCAGGTGCCTGCCTGCCAGCCATCACTGATGGGCAGCACAGGGAAGGGGATGCAAATGGCTCTCCCAGCAAGTATATAATGTGAGTCCTTAGCCATGTCTTGCAAATCTCCCAATGACTGACAATACCATGCTTGTTGCCTAGAAAGGTACTATCAGAACCCGTCCTGTGAGATGTGATATTCAGGTAAGGAAAGATGGAAGTAATCTAGAGGCCAGAAATGAGCAAAATTGGTGAGATAATTTATCTCCCTTCTACATAACAATAAGATGAATCCCTTCAAGTTCTGGGTTGTCAGTGGGAGCCCCTCCTTAGGGTCTCAGATAGAGGAACAAATTCCAAGGTAATTAGATTTATGTTTATGCGGAGCTCAGTGATCATAGCGATTTTCCAGATGGCCTATTCCCTGGTTAATTAACTCCTATGGATTAGCAAAAGCATATGGCTATACAAAACTATTTGGAATGCACATTTGTCACCTGGTTGATATTACATGATGGTTATATCTATTAGAAATGAAAAAGTAGATTAATTTTAACACCTCAGTGAGAATTTAAAAATAAAATCCATGTTAAACGTTGAATAAGATTTGCCACTAATATATCCTGCTGTCTACTCAAGAGAATTTATAAAATAAAAATTTCATGGGTACATTGCCTTGACAGCTTGAATTGAAAGGTGTGGGAATTGTCAACAATTTTGAAGAGGCATTGCATATTTAAAGGTAATTTTCAAATAGCAATATATATCTTAGCAAAGTTTCTGAGAACTTAATGGAGTGCGGCCATATAACACCATCAAATGCAGTCATCTTAGTCCAAGTTCATATACCAATCCCACATATGAAAGGTTTTCCCTTGAAATAAAGTGATGTTGTTTGTTCCGTCAACCCCCATCCAACATGAAAAGAATGAACCACTTTTTAAATCTGTTCTATAAGGGAACACATTTCCCTAATGAATGATTTGGTCATTGAAAAAAGCTGCTAAGCTGTTAACTGGTTCCCTTTCCTCTCCACGTGAACCAAAGTCAATATCCTTCTGATGACCCAGAAGGCACCAGCTGCCCCACCAGAGGGAGATTAAGACTACATTCTAGGCCAGGTGGGCACTGTTCCTGTTAAGTGTGGGGGAGGAGCAAGCGGGTCGATAAAAAGCCTGAGGCAGCCCCTCTCATCTGGGTGAGTCACGCCTTACGAGGGAGCCTGCGTGGGTGACCCCCCCCCTACTTTTCCTGCCAGGGTTTGGGAGCTCTGGAGCGTGCCTGGCTCTGCAGGAGTTGGGTGGCCTTCCAGGGAGATTGGGAATGGTGGGTTTTCATGATTCTCTATTAAGGCAAGGTTGCTTCCTTCTTCCTAATGCTCGCTCTCTGCCCATCCTCTCCTCGGGGCCTTCTCTCTGTGGCTATTCTCGCCTGCTCCCATTTCTGTGACCCTCAAGGGACAACATGGAAGCCTCTTGCCAGCCTCTCTTGGAAGTGCACTGGCTCCATATGATCTACTGCTGGAATCTTCAAAGACACCCTTCTTTCCTCAGAAGCCCCCTTTTTCCCTTTAGGAAAAGGACCTTGAGAACTGCCTATGGGAAGTTTGGGTCACCTTCTTAAAAAGGCAATGAAGATCTAGTCTCTAATCACCCTTTAGGGAGAGGTGGACCGAGGTCTCAGGAAGCCTCAATTCCTAAAAAGGATTGGGTTGGGGCCCCCATGGTTGCTGGAGAAGGAACAGGATTTGGGAAGCAGAATGGAAGGCAGTTATTTCAGAGCTGTAAGTTCCTAATAGGGAAGATCTTCTCTGAAGTTCTGTGTTTAGTGTAGAAGCATGCAGGGTTGGGTTGTCTCTGAAAGAACTACTGAGTTAAATGAAAATGAGTCAATAATGACTGTCTTCATCTGGAACACTGGGCAATACTGAACTTCATGCTGTCTTCTGCAAGGTAGGATGGTAACTGCCATCCCTGTGCCCAACAGGCAGCAGGTGTTATCTTCTGAGCCTTATTTTGTACGACACCTGTTGTCATTAAGGACTAAATGATTAGGTATTGGAGTCTTCTGAAACTAAACCTTTACATAAACTTGTGCTAAGGAAGTCAAGTGACCTTTAAGTTCAGCCACCAAAGTAGCAGCAATCAGCCACAGAAGCTAAATGCCTTCTCCTGTGGCAGATGCCCCTGGAACTGAGAAGAGCAGGCCCCTTGGAGTATTTCAGTCCTTAAGACATGCGTTACTCTGTGGCCTCATCTGTAAGGAGGCATTTAACTATAGATTTATATTAAGCTTACCAGGGACACTTGTGGATGTGCAGGGTGCTGCTTAAGGACTCTGCTGGTCCCTTAAACTCTCACAACTAAAACCTTCAGATTCCTTAACGGAAGGCATTTGCTACTCCATTCAACATCAGCCTGGGAGCCAAGGTGCTTTGGTCGTGTTGCCTGGTTCTACACTAATACCAGATCTGGCAAACATTACTTCACATGACTCCAGTAATGTTCACCGGCCCTGTGGGACAGTAGGCCATGAGCGACATTTTGGAATCCAGAATCGTGATGCAGCAATAGCGGGTAGTGGGAGACAAGTCTCCATTTCTAGTTACTTCCAATATACTATAGCATAATCTCCACTAGGCAGGTGCTGTGACCCCCATAACTGAGGACTTTGTTAACAAAATACTATTATGCTTTGTTTCTCCTTACTTTAAGCACAGTAGGCTGTTTAAGAAAGGTGGAATCGGGGTTTGCCAGTTTGGATTTACTCAAAGCAACACAAGTAATTTTGGGGGGTAGAGGGATTCTTCCCTGGTCTTTCTAACTGAATCCGAGTCCTTTAATGACCTGCCTGTAAACAGAGCAATTCTTCACTCCAGCATCACCATCCATCTTATTCATAGAATCAGGTTTCTAACTGCTCTGCTAATCCAGGCAGGCTGAATGTGGAGGCTTGAGACAACTCAAGTTGAGCCTGTGTTAGGACTTTCCAGGTAACTGCTGCTTCCTCTCCTTTTGGGATAGGTAGATATGAAACCAGGTGAAATGCTACCCCAAGAACAGCCAGCAGTTTCCACGGATCATATCTAACCAGTGGTCATAGTGGGAAACCACAAGGCAGAGAAGCTGAATGTGGCCCTCTGTGTTTTAGGGAACTGTTGTGGAAGGTTTTTCTAGGCTCTCCCAAGCCTGCATCTTATGTAGAGAAGATCCTATCGTAACTACGTCTATCACCTGATGTCATGTCATGCTCAGGGGACCTAATCCACTCTACTTCCTTTCCCTTGTGCTAAATTGGAAGCCTCTCCAAGTCTGACTTCAACATTCTTGTCTACATGAACTTGTGTACTCCTCATCGTCCTGTCTGGGACGCCAGCACTTCTAGATAATTTTTATAGACTTGGAGGGCATATCCACAGATCTGTCATGTGGATACATCATGCAATAGTGAGATCTAGGCTTCTGGCATGCCCATCACCCAAATAGTGAACAGTGTACCCCATTGGTAACTTCTCAGTCCTCACCCCCTCTCAAAATCCCCATTGTCTGTTTCCCTGTTTATGTGTACCTGTTTAGCTCCCACTAGAATGAGGCATTTTATTTGAAAATCAAACATAAATTTCACTTAGGATAAGTCTTCAGTTCCACATTACTGGGAAAGACATGATTTCATTCTTCATTAAAGCTGCACAGTATTCCATGGTCTTTGGAACACTTCCTAATCCAAACGGGGATTCCCAAACCAGTGAGGGACTTAAGCTGGTACATCATAAATACTTAGTGCACAGTGAAACTTTGAGCTGCCCATTTAGTTCCTTACTAATGTTCTCTTATGAAATGTTTCTAATTAAAACGTGTATACGTCTGCTCATCAAAGTCAAATCCAAAATTGTTCTTCCTGCACACAGTTTTATGAATCCCTAAAGCCCTGAGAAGGCTCTCCTTTATTGGATTTGGGCTGCAGAAAGTTAAGCACAGATGTTCTCTACCTGAGAAGGTATAATCAGAGGAGGGGGAGAGGTCTGGGGAGGCAGAGGCGTTTCCCGTGCACTCACTGGGCATCAGGGGCAAGGCCTCACCTGAAAGCAAAGATGGTGCGCTCTCCCTCTGCCGGCTGTCAGACCTTGCCGCTTCCACTTGCCAGCCCTGGTTTCTCTTCTTCCTCTACACCTCAAAGGTGTCAGAACTCATGAAGGATATGCTGCCAGCTACTGAAGCCAAACTGCAGCGCGTCCTCTTCCTTGAGTGCATAGACGCCTTGGTTCACCTAGAGCCTCTCCGGGCTTCAGAGATTCAGTTTTAAAACTTAAGGCCTGTTCTTGGAGACTGGGTGGGTAATGTAGGAGCTCAAGTTGCAGCTTCAGCACAGGTGTAGCTCGGGTGATGGAACCGCAACACCCTGCGCTATTTGGAGCAACAGGGGTGGTCTAGGCAAACATCCGCTATGCCCTGGTGGCACCCCAGGAGGTGCATGCTCTGTCCATGGAGGGACCAGAAGTGCCACCTCCTAAAGGGGAGTGTAGAGGTGCCAGTGTGTCTTCAGGATCTGCCCCTGAGGGCTTGTTGGGAGGTCAGGACTCTATACCCAGGAAGGAGCCGCTCTGCTTATTGCAATAAGATGTGAGCTGTTGACCTGTCCCCTCGTCTTTCCTCTCCACATGGAGAGGTGGTTGTCAATATCTTTGTGAGGACCCAAAAGGCACCAGCTGCTCCAGCAGAGGGGAGGTCAAGAACATACTCGGGCCAGGTGGGCACTGTTCCTGTTAAGTATGGGGGAGGAGCAAGCGGGTCGATAAGCCTGAGGCAGCCCTTCTCATCTGGGTGAGTCATGGTTTATAAGGGACCCTGGGTGGGTGGCCCCTTTTCTCACCAGGGTCTGGGAGCTCTGGAGCATGCCTGGCTCTGCAGTGGCTGAGTGGACTTTCATGATTCTCTATTAAGGCAAAATTGCCTCTTCCTAATGGTCGCCCTTGAACCATTTCCTCCTCAGGCCTTCTCTAGCTGTTCCCACCTGCTCCCTGTGTCACCATGATGGTGAAGTGGCAGATATGAAAACCTCTGGCCTCAGAAGTGTGCTTGGCACCACAGGATATATCTCTGGAATCATCAGAAGGGACCTTTCCTTGGAAAGCCCCTTTTTCCCTTTAGGAAAAGTACCCTGAGAACTATATATGGGAGGTTCAGGCTACCTCTTAAGAGGCAGTGAAGACCTGGTCTCTTCTAGCAGTTTAGAAATAAACCAAAATCTTGAAGCTTCAACCTGCCATGAAAACGCTGGGGAGTTGGGCCCCCGAGGCTGCTGTGGGGAGCTTGGGAAACAGGATTTGGGGAAGCAAGGAAGGACAGTTTGTGCAAAACTGAAGGTCCCCACAGGAAAGATCTTTCTAGCTTTCTTTACCTTTGTTTAGTGTGAAGTAAGCAAGAATGGACTGCTCCCAAGTGTTCAGTTAAAAGGAACAGTAATGACTCCATGGGGGGGGGGGAAATCGGAGAAATTGAATTTTATCTCTTCTCCTGCATAATGGATGGCAGCTGACATCCCTGTGCCCAATCAGTACCAGGTACCTTGACACCTGTTATAGTTCAAATGATTGGGGCCTGGGGCCTGTTCAAACTAAAACCTCTGCGTGGATTTTATACAAGAGCTAAAATGAGCTTGTTAAGCTGGAAAAGTGGTAGCCAAATCAGCTGTGGAAGCCAAATGACCTTTAATGTAGCAAGTGCCCCTAGAACTTGAGAGGTTCAGGCCCCTTAGAGAACTTTGGTCTTTAAAGCAAGGTTGTTTCTTGCAAGCGTCTCCTTACACGTTAGACCACACTAACTGGATGGGACATGAAGATTACAAGGGACGCCTGTGGGCATGAAGGGTAGTAGTGAACTTTGCTATCCATTCAAACTCTTGCAGCTAAAATCCTCTAATTCATTAAATAGAACGGCACATACCTTCTGTCACTGGACCCCAAAGTGTTCAGGTCCTGTTGCCTAAACCTATACTGATGTTGGATTTGACAAGCCTTCCTGTATGTGCAGTATTGTAAGGCTTCCTGTGTCCTTCAGTAATGCTCATTACCTGTAAAACTATGACAAACTACATTCTGGACAGCTAGAATCTTGACCTAGCAAAAAAGGTAATCTTACTTCCAATATTCTGTAATGAGTCTCCATCAGGCAGGTGGCCATAATGCCAGTACTTCCGAGGAGTCTACTAATGAAATGCTACCATACACTTCCACCTTCTGTATTAAGCACAGTGTATTTCTGTCTTAGAAAAAAGGTGACTGGATTTTCTTGTTGGATTTTACTCACACAACCAAAGTAGTTTTGGTGTAGAGGATTCAACCCTGTATTTCTGATCCAGTCTAGTGCCTCTGGTGATTGGCTACCTGTAAAGTATTATTTCCTGCTTCAGTTTAACCTTTATCCTTAGCTCAGGCTCCTAATTGTCCTGTAAATCCAGCAAGGCAGCTGAATTGGAGGCTCCTCTGAGACGGCGTGAGTGAATGCACTAAGACATGTTCTCACGTTAAATTGCTTTTGGGAAAAGCGGCCTAAGTGGCCTTGTATCCCTTCAGTCTGCTCCACAGAGAAAAGCTTACCAGCTCATGTAGACGTTAAGGTCCTAGAAACAGTTCTGAGGCTCTTCTGGACTTCCATGGCCAGCATCCAGGTTCCTGCAGCTACACTGCAGTGGAGACCTGCCTGTCCTCAAACTGAGCCCTCCCCATTCTCCTCAATGTTATAGCTGCAAACACCCGTGGCCCCTCCTGGGAAGTGTGTTGCCACAGGGCCTGCTTTTTCCCCCCTTCCTCTAATCCAAAAGGCAGGTGTCTTATGTGGGGGTGAACTGATGGCTAGAATGTAGAGTTTAAGGCTTGTAAGCCCTGTTCTCCCATCCTGAAACAAGTCAGACCCACATGGGAAATGTGTAGCTTGGCCTATAACACTCGGCCTCTCAGTCCAGCCACCTGTTTCTTGGACAGCACATTGTGGGCTCTTCCCTCTCTCTAGTGCCTAGGAGAGACAGGCACTGTTCAAGGCCTGGGGCACAGAGCCATCAAGACAGTATTATGATAAATCAAGATATAAGACACATGCAGGAAGAATGAGTGTCTTACCGCTCCTTTTCTTGGCCCTTTTGGGTGCTTCTCCTAAACTTGGAGCCTTTTTATCTCCTTGGTGCACATTGTAGTCTCGTTTGTTTCATCAGCCCCATCCTCCCAAATTGGCTCCCTCATGCCGGTGGCTACCATAACATCTCCCATTCGAGTGGTGTCTTACTCCAAAGCACTGCCTTGGCATTTCTGTTTATGTGCACATTGTTATCCTACAGCACCTGTTCTCAGAAAAATAGCACAAAGGAGCAGCAACCAGTGTGGAAGTGACTTGCATTTCTGTGGTATGGGTAGCACTTTCCCACTCCTAATAGAATGTTGATTATTCTTCCTGCCACCATCCTTGATGCAGAGTAGGAGACAACGAGATGCAAAAGATAAAAGGAGAATGAGGAACAGGTGGATGAGGTTAGTAAGGCCATCTACCAGGATGATGCAATTGGGAAGTCCTGAAGAAGTCTAGATCCCAAGCTCTGAGTTGGGAGCTTATGTGCTCCTAACTCAATATAGAGCTTGCCACCTAGGGAAGGAAGGAATGCAGAGAAGAACTCAACTCGCATTTTAATCCAGGTTTCCCTACTGTACAAAAATCCTTTAGCTAATTGGCTGAGCTGCTTTAAGATAGTCAAAGATCATACACATTATAAAAAAAATTCCAAAGTTATCCCTAAAACTATGTCTATTTCTCCTACCCTGTTTTTCTATTTTTCCACTACCACCTAGGTGGTGGCAAGACGTGCCTCCTTGAGGGACATGCAAGCCTCTCTCCTGTCTCAGAATCCCAAATCCTAAGAATTATTCCTGAAATTCATAGTCTTTAGTGGTACCTTGAGGTTCCTCTGAGGAGACTGAGCACCATGTACCTGGAATTGAACCTCACAATTGATCTTCAGTTTTGAGTGGCTTAGTCTTCAGATCCTAAAGTAGATTTGGGGTGACCAATGTTTGTGCAATTCTTAAAAACCATTTCCCCTACTAAAAAGGTGGGAAGGATTCAAATCCCTGGAAACATTGCTGAAATTGAATGCCAGGATGCTCAGCTACCCTGGAGCTTGTTCCTATTTCGAGCAGGTGCTCATGGCACGAATATGAATTGGTGTTCTCCAGCTGTGTAGCTTATGTCATTCTAGTGCCAGAATCAGAGCCCTGAAACTCCCCTGGCTGCATCCCAGTTGAATTGTGGGAGGAGCTAAACTCTTCTAATCTGAAGACAAGTCCTAGCTTCTGATATGTCCAGGTATACTTTTTAGGATCTAACTGATTTGGGTTGAATAGATTGGGTATGATGAACCTGCTCGAGTAAGGCTTGTGTTCCAATCTTTGGTTACACTGAAATGAAATACTCTTGTTTGAAGGTAGCAGTTAGTAAGCATCCTATCTTTTAGGGAAAGTGCTACTGTTATCTTGACTATGCTTCACCCCTAACTTCCTTCTGAAACCACATATCGGGCCTCTTTGCATGCCATACCATGCTGTTTCTGTATCTTTTCACTTGCTTTTTACTTCTACGTCACCAATTTCATCTCCTAAGATACCTCTTCTGCTTTGATCTCATTCATTGAGTTAATCTTCAAGAGGGTAGGATGATCTTTGGATACTGGCTAACATTTTAGCCTGTCTGAGGACGGTGGTGTTGCCAGGCTAGAAGATAACTTCTGGAGCCCAAGCAATTGGACTGAATCTACATACAAATCCTCAACCACGTACAGTTGCTAGTGGAGCAGGTGCAAGTCTAAGTGCTGCTAAATACGTGAAGCTAGAGAGACAAGCCTGACAGCCCAAAGGCACAGCATGCTTGCAGAGTGTAGAATAAGGGGGTGAGGCTCAGAAGTCCTCCTGTGAATTCAGGGTAGGGTAAGAAAGTTGTTATACCCAAAGAAATTCTGCAGGTCTGACAGTCTTAAAGATTCCCCATAAGCAGGGTAAGGGGCAAGGAACTGGACTTATGCCAGTAGCAAAGACATAACAAAAGCTCAGAAGCAAAGGACTCAGGGGCGCCCTGACCTGAGTCTCCACTTGTAGAACTAGGAGTGTTTGTCTTGGGACAAATACATGCGAAACACCTAGTAGGTGGCCAGTTCTTGGGATGGGGGCAGTAGAGATATTGAATCTAGGGGTTTGACTTTGGAAATACCATATAGTCAAGATTTAAATGTCACTTTATCCTTACACGAGAACAGGCTGAACCATGGCATCTAGTGGCACATAGGGAGCCTGATTTGCAGGATTCCCAGAATTAAGAGGAACCTCCAGGATCTGTCATCTCTGCTTCCATGTCTTGAAAAGGGTCCCCATGAAACTGCTTCAGGAGAAACTAGATAGCTTTTGATACAAAATGTAGATTAGTCTCCTTGTAGAATGATCTTGAATATGTGTAACTCCAGCAATTCATGAGTAAGTAAAAGACAAAACTAATTGCTGGCCTTAATTCCAGCATTCCTGATCTCCATGCATGTGTCCCACTGAGACATCAGCATTACAGAGTAATTGCTATCATCCAATAGACCGTACCCTATTGGGTAGGAGAAATAGACAAATAGCTTTAGGGATAACTTTGCAGTAACTTTTTTTTGAATGTGTATAATCTTTGACTCCAGCTTAAAGCAGCTCAGCCAATTAGCTAAGGATTTGTGTATAGTAGGGAAACCTGGATTATAATCCTAGAGTCCTCTGGGGATCTTACAGAAGTTCTTGTAGACCGTCCTGTGAGCTGAGAAGCTTTTCACAAAACAGAACCCATATACCATCATCGTCCTGGACTGTTGCATATTCTAAAGTCTGAGAACATTGGTGATAACTCGAGCCTGTTGGAGTACATTTCTGAAGATAATCTCGTTAATATTCATATTTTTATTGCTAGCCCCACCCCCTTGTCACCATGACTTAAAAGGGATGATGCTCTCCTGAGCCTCAGATCTCTTAAATCCATAGTTGGTGGGAACTATTGTTGGCGTTGCTAATATTGACTGTTCTAGCTGTGGGAACACAACTGCTAGAACTCAGAGGTGTGAGAGAGCTAACCCTAATCTCAAAGCGCAGGGGTGCATCACCCAAAGCAGACATGCTCAGCTTGCATATTCTCAGGAACTTCTGGCAGGACCAGGGATCTAAATGCCTCTAGACACAGAACAAGTAAGACCTTGCCATAAAGGAAGATCTTGTATATTCACGGCAACACGGGAAGAGACCATGAAGCACTTGCTTTTTACTTTTTACTTCTACATCACCAATTTCATCTCCTAAGATACCTCTTCTACTTTGATCTCATTCATTGAGTTAATCTTCAAGAGGGGTAGGATGATCTTTGGATACTGGCTAACAACCTTTTAGCCTGTCTGTGAGGACGGTGGTGTTGCCAGGCCAAAAGATAACTTCTGGAGCCCAAGCAATTGGATTTTGGATATACATACAAATCCTCAACCACGTACTATTTCCACATGGTACAAAGTGGAAAATAGTAGTATGAACTTCATAAAATGAGTTGGTATAATTACGTGGGTACAGTTATATGACTTATTTGGAAGATGAGAGGAATCTAGGGTAATGAGTTAAACTAAGTCCAAATCTGGAGTACACAAATAGCAGGCCAACATCTGGAGTACAAAAATTTGGAGCACAAAAGTACCAGGCCAACATTTAGACAAGAGACCTAAAAGCAGAAATCACAGGGGAAGCTGTGCTGAGTGGGGCTCCGGTGGAGCTCAGACCTCTAGAACAGTCAGCAGGTCAACTTCAGATGTCTCTTGACCCACCTTGAATACAGGCCCATTGAATTTCATGCCCAGAGTGAGACAGGCAATAGTTATGACTCCCACAAAACCAAGACTTCCTAGGTTAATCTGGATAACTTTTCCTATTGATATAACTTAAGGCCACTCTGAATGAGAAGGTATAAATGGATGGTGAAAGAAGGAACAAT
The DNA here is from genome assembly GCF_003255815.1 of Theropithecus gelada. Lineage (NCBI taxonomy): Eukaryota > Metazoa > Chordata > Mammalia > Primates > Cercopithecidae > Theropithecus > Theropithecus gelada. The sequence continues at coordinate 141,304,799 of NC_037676.1, forward strand.
GTAGCCTTAGGAAGAGGCAGGACTAGTGAAGTTGGTATGAGAGAGACTTGCCATGGTAACCATTACCCTCTTGTCCGAAGGTGTGAATCTGAAGGAACTGGAAGTTCTCCAACTGTCTTCTCCAGGTAAATCTGCAGAGATCTGTAGTACCATTGAAAGGCTATTAAATCACTTGAAAATATGTGGCAGTTGCATTTTGAATGTCCAAAAATCTCTTCAAACATCTCTAATTAATACACATGTGTGTAGTAAAGCTAGAGTGAAGTGAATGCCTGATTCATTCCTTGATAATGAATCTTAAAAGCTAGATAACTCTCAGAAGGTTAAGCATTTACTTTACCATAAATGATAATAGACCCTGTATTAGTCTATTTTCATGCTGCAGATAAAGACATAACCTGAGACTGGGCAATTTACAAAACAAAGGTTTAATCGGACTTAGTTCCACATGGCTGGGGATGCCTCACAATCATGGCAGAAGGCAAGAAGATGGAGCAAGTTATATCTTATATGGATGGCAGGAGGCAAAGAGCCTGTGCAGGGAGACTCCTGTTCTTAAAACCATCAGATCCTGAGACCTGTTCACTATCATAACAGCATGAGAAAGACCTGCCCCTATGAGTCAATCATCTCCCATGGGGTCCCTCCCATGACATGTGGGAATTATGGGACCTACAAGATGAGATCTGGGTGGGGACACCGAGCCAAACCATCTCAGACCCCAAAGGTTGAGACTGAGGGACTTTGAGATGTCTACCTGCCACCAAGCTGGTGACTGCCTAATGAGTCAGGGGGAGGAGAAAAATGGGAGAGCTTCTTTACCAAAAAAAGCAATAACTGTTCTAATTCTTATCTGGATCTCTGGAAGTAAACTCAAAGGTTGTTGTAAGACTTCTCAGGCCACCCTGGAATGAAGGTAATGCCCTGGCTCCAGGAGCTCGCTTGTTTTTGTGTAAATCTTAAAACCCTTTTGAGTGGACTAGGGTCTTCCTACGCAATCGGCCTTCATCACTCTCCAAGTATCTTACCTTTTTTTTTAAAAAAAAGACCAGCTAATCCGGATGTCTGTTACAAAGTTGTTATGCTGGTCCAGTGTCTTTGAGGTGTTTACAGAATTAACTGGCACTAGATCATTAGGGAATTGTGGGTTTACTAAGACCTGCCTAGATACTAGTATCTCAAATGTGCAGATCCAAGTTCAAGAGAATGTTCTCTAGGTCCCAGAATTAAATGCATTATCAAACCATGGAGATGGATAGCTGAAGAATAGTGGTAAGGGTGGCTGAAACAATCAAGATTGTGACCAGAGGAGGAAGAAAACAGGGTGACTGGGAAAAATGGTTAAACAGAAGCTAGAACTTTACATGGTCTCCAAACAGAAGCTTTGGGCAGGTCAAATTGGACACAGGATGAGAGGCTTTATTAGGATTCTCTACAAGGAGATAACTAATAGAACATATGTATATGAGAGTTCATTAAAGGGAACTAATTCACATGATCACAAGGTAAAGTTCACAATAGGCTCTCTGCAAGTTGAACAAGGAAGCCAATGATGGATCAGTCCGAGTCCCAAAACCTCAAAAGCAGGGAAACCAACAGTGCAACATTCAGTGTGTGGCTGAAGGCTCTAAGAGCCCCTGACAAAACCACGGGTGTTAGGTCCAAGGGTCCAAAGCTGAAGAACTTTGGAGTCTGATGTTGGGGGTAGGAAGCCATCCAGCAAGGGAGAAAGATGAAGGCCAGAAAACTCAGCAAGTCTGTTCTTCCATCTTCTGCCAACTTTAGCTGTGAGAGCAGCTGATCAAATGGTACCCAGGTTGAGGGTGGGTCTGCTTCTCCCAGTCCACTGACTGAAATGTTAATCTCCTTTGGCAACACCCTCAGACACACCCAGAAACACTACTTTGCATCCCTCAATCCAATCACGTTGACACTCAATATTAACCATCACACAGCCCGAGAATCTACATCAAATGGTGGGGATCATGGCCCGTGGTATGAGAGGTAGGAGATAAGCCTTTCCAGTGGTTGGACCAACCTATCTCTCAGGTTTCTGAGATGCTGAGGCAGGGAGGTCCGTGAGCCTTTCCCAAGGTATCACTGGATAAAGTTCACTTCTGAAGCCACTGGGAGGGAAAACAACCTAGATCTTATCAGACCCTTTGAACAGACTAGCAATGTTCTGCCATCTCTTCTGGGTGCCCACAGAAAACTAAGGATTCCATTTTTAAAGCCTTATGACACAAGGCTGACACATGGTGAGTTTCACTGTTAACTATTCTCAGCATATTAGGAACACTGGCAGAGGCAATGCCCATGCCAAGTTTGAGGAGTTGATAGGTTGATCAGGGATAAAGTCAGTGAATGGGAGGAGAAAGCAGGATTGGTTACGAGATGTTGAACTGTGGTGCAAGTTCAGCTAAAGCATCCATCAACATATCACAGAGCTCCAGAATAAGTACGGTGCATCTGAAACACCCTGCAACACCTTCCTCTGTCTTGCTGCTGGAAATACCATGTAACACACACGGTGTCTGAACCCTTATATAAACCAGCATATTGCCTGGCCTGTACTATGTCCCCCTCCCCCTCCCCCTCCCCCTCCCTAGAGGGTCTTGGGAATTGTGATGTCAGAGCAAAAGGGGTGGCAGGGGTATTGCTACTGCACTCACCAACCAGCAATTAGGACCTTGTAGCCAATTCTTGAATCCCATCTTGCTCTTGAGTTCCAGGTCAAGTTATGTTGTCATCTGTCAAGCTGACTAATAAAAGCGGAACCTGAGGTGAGGATAGGTGGTATGTAAGTTGATACGGGAGATGATCCTATGAGCATCTGCAGGGCAGTGAGAAAGTGAGACTTGGAGGTAAACGAGTTACCATTCAACGCACCCAGAGGTCCATCTCACTTAAACTTCAGGATACACTGGGGACCTGCCTCAGCATTATCCTGGTCAGGTGGGACTTATGATGGATGCAGTTATTACATACTAAGTTAGGCCTTGTGAATTCACCATAACTTTGGCCTGCACTTCATATTGCTGAAGCCCTAGGATCTTTAAAAAGCCACTGATCACAGTATCGGATGTTGGCATGTACAGGGACTTCATGTGCTGAGTGAACAGGAGCCAGATGCTACCAGATTCTACTTTCCTAGGGCCAAGTACATCAGTGTCTGGCAGGGGAGGAGAGAAGATCTGTCAAGATCACATCCAGCCATGAGTGCAGGATCCACGAGTGACCAGCTAGAGATGAGATGTCTTGTCTTACCCAAAACAGTTCCACATTCTCAGTTATGGTGAGACTGCTACCAGAAACTGCTAATGGGGCAAGGGGAGGATAAAAGTGTGCCCTACTTCCTGCACTTTGTCCTCCAACACAAGTGCTAATTTACTTGTAGCTCTTGGTCATCATGTGACCTGAATTTGCCATGTGATATAATCAAATCTGAACTGAGCAAGATCCACCACTCAGAACAAGGACTCGGGGTAAACAAAAGGTAGACCACCCTCCCTTTTCCCAGACAGTTTACATCTCATCATCTGCTACCAGACAATGGAGTTTTCTCAAAGTATTTGAGATAATCTTAGGTTGAGTCTCGTTGCTGAGTTGGTCCTAGCCTAGGCAGTGACTGTCACTGGGGAGCTGTGAAAGAGGCTGTTAGTCAAGGTCTCAGAGCTCCATCCACAGTGGCCATTAGAGGGGGACAGCTAAGGGCTCTCCCTTGAAGTCAATGTCATGCCAACATTTCTGAGCTGTGCAGTTCTGTATCCTGAACTTGTGCCATGACTCCCCATCCCAGCAGCAGTGAGTGGCCTCTCTCCATTCTATTCCTGCTGTGGAACATATGTGGTGTGCTGGAGAAAGTCTGATTCAGTCACCTTTAGAGACCTGTGACTAGCCAGGAGTCAATCATACATCTGACTGGCTATGGTAAATAGTTTTCTTCCTATTTCTCCATTCAGGTTAAATTCTGCCTTTTCTTGAGCCTGTGGGAAATTGTCTTCATATAAACATGACCATCTGCCCTCTCCTGTTTTTAAGATGTGTGATCTTAAAGTTGCCAGCTTGCTAACTCTGTAGAAATTACAGGGTTTTTGTGGGTATCCAAGTCTTCTAAGACAGATTGTCTTGGAATCGGGTTTTCTTCTCTATGCAGGATCCAGATGTTTAGACAATAACTTTTGATATACTGAAATAGTTTGGAAAGAGATTAGTCTCCTGAGACATCCACCCACAACTGTGTCTTCACTACTGAAGGGAAGAAAAAGTCCTATGAGTGCCTTGAATGATCGCTTGAACTGAAAGTGAGCAGATATAGTCACAAAATGCTCACTATTTTAACTTATTTATACCTTGCCTTCTAACAGTGTTTGCATATCTCCCAAAACCATCAAATGTCGCTTATGTAAGATATGGTCAGAAGCTCATGGGACTCCTGTTCTGGTCAAGCCTTGATGATCCTAGGTTTTTGAGGATTGTGCTGCTTAAGGCAGATGAGGCATAGCAAAACACTTCTCCAAACTGACTGAATAAAAACCACATTTCACTTAGTCCCCTTCTTCCTGGCTCTTGACAGTCAGTTACCTTGAAGCTGGTTTGTGTGAAGTTGACTGGACACTTAAGAACCTAAATGGTGGAAGGAGACAGGGACATGACTTGGTAGTTAGAAGAACCAGGAGGGATTAAAGGGAAAGTTCACCTGGGGGAAAGAAGTGGGTCTCATGTTCAAGATTTTTCTGGGAAAAAGACTTCTCTTTCTAAATACTGGGAAAAGCATTCACCCAACTAATGGTACCAGGGTTACCAGTTACCTGAGAGGGCTTAATTATTCTTAAATAGAAAGATGTAGATGTCATCTGATCTTCAAGAATATTTTGTGGCTTAATGGCAGGATAGGTAGTCTTTGAATCAGGGAAGCATGATGTCTCTCTGCTCCTGAACCGTCCTTACTCCTCGTGGCGAAGACTTGTTTCCCTGAGGCAGCTGTGTGGATAGTGGGCTGAAGTTTCCAGCCAAGCAAGTGACTGTATAAAACAACCCCATATTGTAACTCATTTCAACCGAGAGGCGCTAGTAAGATCTCCAGCCAACAGATTCTATTATCAAGGTGATCATGAAACTGAACATCATGGTGTGAAGGTTAGAGTAGAAAGAAGTTATTTTCCCCTGGAAAAACTTGCCTTCTGTGGGAAGCTCATAAACCGGCGGTGCTCATAGGTGGTTGTGGTTATCCTTGCTCCTCACCTAAGAAATAAGATCATCTTACTGGTTTTTAATCACTTAAAATATCACCTGCCATAAGAATCAATTACACTGAAGGGCATTTTCTTGACAGTAGCTATCAATGACTCTAAAATGAGCCTGCTAAATCTTATGATTCACTTCATTGATTCAGTTAACTTGAGCTTGTATCTTGTACACCTTGGATTTGATTCCATGTCTGAGTTGTCCCAAAATATAAAAATATTGCCCATTATTTCCTCAGAATTATGTCTTAATTCAGGTCACCACTTACACATCTACTAGGCCACTGAGTTTGCCCATAACTCACCTATGTATAGTATACCTAATTTTTCTCATCTGGATATTTTCTATTCTATCCTTAATTTCAATAAGTTCCTCTGCAATATCCAACTGACTGCTATTCCCAACCACTGTGATTGTCATCCTAGATGCTGAAACTTCCTAAGTTTGACTTAGACATCTTCTACATTGTATGTTTTATTGAGCATAAGATAGTGATAATGAAACATTCCTATAAACATATGCCCATAAGTCATTTCACAGGGCTTGTGGGGCTGTGAAACCAAGCGTTCTTAACGCTATGACCAAATATTTGAAGTCCTCCATAAGATAGCCACCAGGAAACACAAGACTTAGCCATTCACACTCATGACATGTCTCATATCCTGTAGAAAAGTTGCCTCAAAGTTTTAAATAGTGTAAAGTTATAACTAAGGTAATCGATTAAATGTTCCTTGTACCTGTATCTGTTAATCAACTTTTATTCCTTCTCCTGGTGCATGTGGAGTACCAGTTCCCATTGCATTCTCCTGGTTGAGTGTTGGGTTGGCCTCTTCCTCATCTCGTGTAGAGTCAAACTAAAACAGTCCAAAGAAACAAGGATGCTTTCTCCTCACAAGCCTCATTTGGAACTACATTTTTATGGGTAAATGTCTACTTAAATGGTGTTGCAGTAGAACTTTGGAGTCTGAGCAGCTTGCCTCTGTTTATTGATGATGCAGCTGTCTTGTCTGACTTCAATTCCTTTCCTTTTATGCCAGTCATGGGGCACACTTACCTTTCAGCATATCGTTTCCCAGGTACAGTACCAGCTTGCTTTCATCTGGGCCTAGCCAATGGGAGAAGCTTGCAGGAGATGGAGGGAGGGAGGGAGGGAAGTAATAACATGCTTCACCTCCTCACTGCCTCAGACCTCATTCTGAGTCTGCTCCATGGGCCCAGCTTTATCAGACCGGGCAACCGCAGTGTCACTCTCCAATGGGAGACTATCCAGGTGTTTCAAAGACACCAGCTAACGTAATTTTCCAGTCAGCATGGGAATGGCCACAAGTGTCTTCCCTCTTGGAAACCAAGGATGCTACTTTACATTTCCATGGACTCTGCTGTCAGGTTGTTACATCTTTCCTCAGGGATGGGTGAGGGTGTGTTCAGCTTCCCATTACTTGTTTACATGAAATTCTTCTTGACACTTAGAATTCACGTAGCTTTTCCATCTTCATAGCCAACTCATATCCCCTGAGTATAATTACAGGACAATGGTTTTTAGTTTACAAACACAACTCATTGTCAATACTCAATATCCTTAAGTTCACAGAACAGGCAGTGTTCTATCAGTTTCAGAGAGACTGCTTTTACCTATGGAACTATAAAAATATAGGGTTCTAGGTCTGAACTTCTCCCCAGAAACATTAGGCAACTTCCTAACCCTGGAAGACTCTAGTTGACATTTGGTGCCATTAACACTGAACCATATAAAATAGCTTCCTATTCAAATGAACTTGGGCTGCACTGGGTTTCTCAAAAGCCTGTTCTAGATTGCTGCTGTTCACTCAGAAGATTCTGCAGACCAGGTAGTGTCCCCCTCCCAAAGTAAACTCCAGGTTTAGTTTCAATCATTAATAGAAAAAGATTATTTATCCTTGTTCTTGAGCCTGACTTTGTTGGTTAGGACAAACTACAATGGGTGGCAATGAGAATGGGGTGGGAAGAAACCTTCAAACAGAATGGGGACAGTGCTTAGTCTTGTGTCCATGTCTCTAGAGTAGACAAGCTGGCTCAAAAGGTGCTTAATAAAACCGTAGCACATAACCTGTCTGACCATGTGGGACACCATGTTTAATTAAGTGATGTCTTCTTCTGTCCTGGTCTTTCAGCGTTGTTACCTGGGCTCATAGGAAATAACCCAATAGATAAATTGGGTGGTGTGGAGGTCTAGACTCAGAAATCTAAGTTCTTGCAATAACTTTGCCTTCAACACAGTTATGGGCAAACTTCAGTGTAGAAAGTAGCACTTCTTACACTCATGGGTACAGGCTGGCAAATGGTAGGAATAGTTGCAAAAATGTATGTAGATTTAAAACTCGCTTCCTAACTGATAAAAATTAAATTTCTAATACATACTGTACTAGGGTTCTCCAGAGGGACAGAAATAATAGGATATGTCTATAATGAAGCTTATTAAGGAGAATTGACTCACGATCACAAGGCAAAATCCTATGATGGGCTGTCTGCCAGCTGCAGGACTGAGCCCACTACTGGTTTTCAAGTCCAAAAGCCTCAAAAGTAGGGAAGCCAACAGTGCAGCATTCACTGTTACTGAAGGCCTGAGAGCCCCCGGCAAACCACTGGTGTAAGTCCAAGAGTGTAAAAGCTTAAGAACCTGGAGTCTGATGTCTAAGAGCAGGAAACATCCAGCACGGGAAGACGACAAAAGCTGGAAGACTCAGCAAGACAGCTTATCCCACCTTCTTCCACCTGCTTTGTTTTAGCCATGCTGGCAGCTGATTGGATGGTGCCCACCCACATTGAGGGTGGATCTTCCTCTCCCAGTCCACTGACTCAAACGATAATTTCCTCTGGAAACATCCTGAGGCACACCCAGAAAAAATACTTTACCAGGATAAGGACAATGTGTAGTCACCTGTCAAATGAGAAGACAGTAACACTGCCTGAGAATGAGGGTTCTTTCTGCTACTGAGCTCTTCGTGACTCTAGGCAATGATGGGCACCCCCAAGATGAAATCGACATACTTGGCTCCGAAAGCACTAGATCTGCTAAATTGCCCACTAAGGGCATACTCAGAATGAAAATTTCGGTTGATTGAATTCTTGCTAAGAACAAGGATCATCACACAGATGGGACCCTGGAAGTTAAAGCTGGCCTTAACTACAGGGTGAAACTGAGGACTTACTCAAAGCCACATTCATGCTCTTTTACTAACTTCAAAATTGAGAAACTCTTGTCCATACCCATGGCTTGGTGTGCTCTGCACCTACTGATTTCCTCTGTGCCTGAATATTGTCAAGCTCTTCACTGATTTGGGGGTTGCTGGACATACTTTCTCCAGCCACCTAGATATGAAGATGTTCTGCTCAAATCAATGGACTAAAGCTGAAATCCAAGCCTGGTCCTCAGAATTGACTATTTTGGAGCTATTTTGTACAACGGAGAGCAAGAATTGATGTCATTATCTAGGATGAGTCCACTATTCCAATATCCGCTGACATCTATAAATGGAAAGGCCTATAGATAATTAGTACTGAATGGGCTTTCATTTGACATACTTCATGTCCTGAAACTGACTGCTTCGGATCCCCTAAACTTTGGGGGCATCCTCAGTGAAGTTAAAATATCACTGGTTCACATTTTACCTGTTCCTTATAATTAAACATGAAATGACTCCAGCAAAAAGACCTAATGGTGTCTTGTTTAAAATGAACTGTTTAAGCCAAATTGTGATAGGCTTGATAGTACCTCTTCTGGTTCAAGTTGGTGTTGAATATGGGGAATATGGGATAAGCTGTTATAGATGCCCTGTACTAACTGCAAGGCCAAGAGATTTCCAATGGCTCTACGGTGACAGGGTATCTGATTATATACACACACACGTGTACAAGTAGAAGATCTTAGGATGAACACATACCAGTAATGGTAGTCCCTGATCTAGAAGAGTTTGTTCCTTCCTAGAAACCATTTCTCTATCAAATTCCTGTCATTCTAGAAACAGCAGGTGATGCACTTGTTTCATCAAGCTGTATAAAGGTTATATTTCTGGTTCTTGGGCTCATGTGAATTGAACTCTGCAGAGTTCAGACTTCAGAAACTGTCAACTTCTATTTGTGACCTCTTCTCCACTGGCATGCCTGATTCCTTTGAACTTGCTCCCAATTAGGGGGGGATGTCTAAACATATGAAACAAGATGACACAGAAGTGGTTATAGGAAAGCCTCACTTATATGCCGTCTGATCCTTCTGACTCCAATGTCACAGGAGCCTGGGTGCTATGGAAGGCAAAACTCATGCCCTCAATGAATTCTTGTGCTCAGAATCTGAATGTTGGCTCTTTTGTTCTCAGGGTGATCGTACAAATAACTTTCTCAAAGTTCACAACTGGAGTTTTACGGTGCAGAACACCCCACCCTCAAAAAAATCCAGCTTCTGTTATGACATTCTTCTGTGTGCGTTTGTATAACTGAGTTGTATCACCATATTAAGTCTCTGATGGAATATTCAAGGAGCCTGCAGGCTGGAAGGCAAAAGAAAGTTCTTAAACCTTTATCTCCTAAAATCTGAGCTTTTAGGAAATGGGCATGTTAAAGAGGATTTGTGATATCTATGAGACAAGTGTGTGTGTGTGTTTAATTAGATGGAGTCTTGCTCTGTTGTCCAGGCTGGAGTTCAGTGGTGCAATCTCAGCTTACAGCAACCTCCACCTCCTGGGTTCAAATGATTCTCCTCGAGTAGCTGGGATTACAGGTGTGCACCAACACACCTGGCTAACTTTTCTGTTTTGGGTAGAGATGGGGTTTCACCATGTTGGCCAGGCTGGTCTTCAACTCCTGACCTCAGGTGATCCACCTGCCTCAGCCTCCCAAAGTACTGGGATTATAGGCGTGGGCCACCATGCCTGGCCCCATGAGTCAAACTGGAAGACAAGTCAGACACCACTGAGGTTTTCCTGAATGTCGAACACTTACAAATATACAAAATTATTCCAGCCATTGAAACTATGAAGGTTTACTGAGTTTCACTGTTGGGTGCTAAGTTCGTTCTATGGGCTCGGTAGGCAGCAGGTGGTATGCATGAGCAACGTCACATATTACCTAAAGCCTTCCATTCGTGTGCATCTACTTGTTCCCTACTAAGTATCAACGGATACTCTCTGGCTAAGTACAGGTGGCCAGCATTAATGGTGAGGTCTAAACTACTGCTTTTCTCTTCTCAGCTTAGATCTGAGTGCTATGACCTCTGTGGAGAAGCCTGAGGTTTTGCTCCATGTTTTCGAAAGCTATTGCATATGGTAGAACATCCTATTTACCTGAGCTCTCCTGTCATTGCGAATCGAGAAAAATGATTTGTTCTCACCTAGGTCTTAACTACGAAGGAGTGCTAGGAAATTCAGGATCTGACTTTAAACAGAAATGGAAGGTTTTAGGTGTCACCCATGTAATATCTGCTCTGGAGATGAATTTTAAGTTTAAGCAGGGACACTCAAGATGGATATAAATGTCATAAGCATCCATCACATATATTAAAGTCTTGGCCAGTAGTAGTCTCCCATCCAGGAGTTGTCAGAGCCAGTTGTAGGTCCCCATGTGGTTCAGAAAGGGCAACCAGGTCTGATCTTGAAGCTGCCTCATATTACTTGGATTTTTCAACACTAAACTCACCGGACAAGATCTGTGGTAGAGAAGGAGCAGGACTGAAATTCTGGAGAAGGCTTCATAGATATAGAAAGGGCTTTAACTAGTTGTATATGTTGAGTTTATGTAAAGACAGACTACCAATACCAGTTTATAGAACCTGCTTTCTCTCTCGAACTAACTCAGGAGAGAGGAGCAGAGATCCTGAAGAGGACTGTCAAAGACTAAGTTGTGGTTTCAGAAGGACCTTCAATTTTCTCTCCCAATTCTTACATGACAAAATTCTGACAAACTGCGAGAGAATCTGGTACACTTAAACTATTTTAAAAGTAACTTATCCACATAATTTTGTCTTCTGTGGCAACACTCAGTGACTTATCCACATAATCGTCTTCTGTGGCAACACTCACAGTGCTGGGTGGAATCTTCTGTGGGTTGACTTTTCACTGATCTGTGCAGAAGCTTTAACATGCTATAATCCTGTTTGTTAGCTTTTATTGCCTGTGCTTCTGAGGTTTTACCCAAAGAGTCTGCCCAAACCAATGTTCAGAAGCATTTCCTCAATATTTCATAGTCGCAGGTCTTAGATTTAAGTTTTCATATTTTGCCTTGGTGTTTGCATATGGTGATCAATAGAGATCTAGCATTATATGGATATCGAGTTTTCCTAGCACTACTCAGACGTTTGTTCCAATGTTCCTGGCAACTTTGTCAAATTTAAGACTTATAAACATGTGAATTTATCTCTGGATTATCCTGTTCCATTGGTCTTTGTGTATCTTTATGCTAGTATCTTTGTTTTGGCTATGATAGCTTTGAATTGTACATCTTGAAGTCAGGTGATATGCCTCCAGGTTTGCTTTTTGTTCAGGATTTTACCTATACCATTATAGAACATAGGGTTCCAGGCTTGAACTTTGCATTAGGGCTCTCTAGAAGGACAGAATCAATAGTGATAGATACATAAATAAAGGAGTTTATTATATGATCACAAGGTCCCACAATAGGCTGTATGCAAGCTTGATGAGCAAGGAGAACCAGTCTTAATCTCAAAACTGAAGAACTTGGAGTTTGATGTTCAGGGGCAGGCAGTGTCCAGCATGAGAGAAAGATGTAGGCTGGGAGGCTGGGCCAGTATCGCCTTCTCACATTTTTCTGACTGCTTTATATTTGCTGGCAGCCGATTAGATTGTGCCCACAAGATTAAGGGTGGATCTGCCTTCCCAGGCCCACTGACTCAAATGTTAATCTCTTTTGGCAACACCCTCACAGACACACCCAGCATCAATACTTTGTATCCTTCAATCAAGTTGACACTCGGCGTTAACCATCACAAATGTGTCTCCAAATATTAGCCAATTATCCACAAGTGGGATATTCTGGGTTACATTTGGGGCCATATATCTTGTCCCCTATTAAATGGATTTTCTATAAAACATATTCTGGCTACACTGTGCCTCTTTCAGCTGCATATGCTAAATTTGATACAGGAAGTTCTGAATACCATGTAGTGTCACTTTTCAAAGTAGATTCCAGATCTAGTTTTCATCATTAATAGGAATTAGACTGAGTTCTTTACTTATCCTTGAGCCTGACTTTGCCTGTTAGGATGGTCCAAATGGACAGCAATGAGAGCAGGGGATGGGGAAGGCTTTAAACTGAATGGGGCAATCAATGCTTAGTCTTGTGCTCATGTCTAACTAGATGAATCTGATTTGGACTACTCAAATCACAGCACACACTCTGTCCAACAACTTGGTATGTTATATATTCTATATGTAGTCTATCATTCTGGGGTGTCTCAGCTTTGTTACCTGGACTGATAGTAAATGGCCAACCAAAGAACTATTTAATGAATGTGGGGTCTAAATTCAGGAATCCCATCTTTTGTAATGATTTACCCCCTAGCAAGGCTACTGGCTAACCCCAGTGTAGGAAGTATTTCCAGTTTCTGCAAGAACAGTTCTGATAAATTCTGAAGAGTTACAAATACATACAAACTTAACTTTTTTTCATGTTAAATGTAAACTTCTTATAAACAGTAAACATCAAAAACCATTTTAATGCCTCATGGTATTGTGGGTGATAAGGCTCTCTGAAACAGTCCCTGGTGCTTGATTCTGAAAGGCCAGATCCCAGTTTCCTTATTTCTCCCTTAGAATTGAGCCTTTGGCCTTTCCAACCTGTCTGGCAGGACATGGGTTTTCTGGAGGGAGCCCTTCTGAAGAGCTGACTCCACACGGGGAAAAGGCATAAGGCTCTGTGGGAAGGGACTCCATGCTGAGGGGCGCCAGGGAATGTCAACGAAGTACTGCTTTCCTAGACTACTTCCTTTACCTTTCTTCCTTCAGGAAGGGATGGAGTTCAGACATAAGGTGGCTAAAGGTGACCTAATAGGACAGTATAGGTATAAGGAAAGCCTGGTGTGACAAACCCAGAGCAGTGTGGCTTTTCATGACTGCACCTAATAGTCCTTTCTAACACTGACCAATTACTCAATGAGGATATGGAACAAAAACATGTAGAATGACCTTTCCACAAGAAAGTTGGGTTGGATTCATAGTGACCTGTCAAATTAGACCACACTGCCTGAAAATGAAGGACCTATTGCTACTGGGTCTTTGACTCTAGTCAAAGATGACTGCCTCCAAGATGAAGTCAACATGCTTAGCCAGCACTAGATCTGCCAATCCACCAACTAGGGACATAGCCAAAGTTGGTAAGTCTGAGCTCATAAGCTTCAGTGAGGAACAGGTAATTCGCATGGAGATGTCACTAGTGTTTTAAAGGAAGCATGGAACTGAGGACTTGGTGGAAGAGCCTGGATGTGGCTTGGAGAACCACATCTGAGCTGGGTGTTGCTCTGACAAATTCTTCTGTGCCCTATGGCTTGGTATTCTTGCATCTACTCAGTGTTTCCTCTGCCCGAGTATCTCTATTTCTCCAGTTTGAGGACTGCTGGGCCTATGGACTGTCCCCAGCTGCCCAGATGTGAAGCTGTTCAGATTGAGCCTGATGCCCACACATGCCTCACATTCAATAGCTATTTGGATCTGTGTTCTCCAGAGAATAAGGATGCTTATAAAATGCCACTACCTAGGACCAAGTGGCCCTTATGACAATGCCCACTGATGTCTACAGATAGAAAGACCACTGTAAAAGATGCAGATATCCACACTGGATGAGCTGTCTATGGAGATGCTTCATGACCTAGGACTACTTTTTTTTTTGTTTCCTTTGAGTGCCCTAAAAGACTTGGGGTGTGTCCTCAGTGAAGATCAGAAAATGGCTATTTGACATTTTACGTACAACATTAAAGTATGGGAGAGGCCTGATGGCACTTTCTTAGATAAAATAAACTGTTAAAGCCGAAGCCAGACAGACAGAGGGTAGCAACTCCTGATTCATTGTGGGAGTTGGATTATGGGGTGATCTGTTGTAGACTGCCAATTGGAAGGACAGCACTATTGACTGCATGGACAGGGCATAACTCAGGTTTTGTGTGCACACATGCAGTTAAATTGACCTGAAGGCAGGAAATTACAAACGGGAATAAATAGTCTCTGATCCTAGAAAAAAGGCTTCGCTGTTTGCATAACAAAAGCACATTTCTATAAAGTCCCTCGTAGTTCTAGAAATAGCAGGTGATGTTTTCATTTTAGTCAAGCTGTGTGGAGGTCCAATTCCCCCTGGTTCATCATGCGAGTCTCCTGTGTGAATCGAACTCGGGAGCCTTCATGGACTTCAGGAAACGTCTACCCTCTACTGTGGCCTCTTCTGCATTGGCATGGGCATCCTTCTCCTGGATGTCAAACGTTGGCATTTAGGTATGAAACAACTAACGCCGAAGAGTTGTAGGGAAGGCATCATGAACATAGGTACATATTCTGGTGATTGAGTTAAGACACAGAAGCCTAAGTGCTGTGGAGGAAAACTCATGCCTAGAATGAACTTTTAAGCTTAGAGTCTTGGTATTGACTCTAATTTCCCCCAGGGTGCTGTAATCAAACCACTTTTAAAAACTGAATAATAGAAATATGGAAGTGGCTGTCTAAATTTGTGATCCAGAATACCTCTTCCATATTTATTTCTTATTAGGTCATAAAAAGCAGGCTTTGCTGAAAGTCTGATTGACTTGTGTCAGCAGGTATGAGTCTTAGAGAAAAGTATTCGAGGGTCTGTGGCCCAGGCTACCAGCATGTGTATATATTCATGATGCCTCCTTGTAACTCTTCTGCTCTCATAATTGTTTCCTATTCAGAAATCAAACATTTTGACATCCAGGTGAAGGGCACCCATGCTAGTGCAGAGAAGGTTACCCTAGAAGAAAGCGAGATAACTGTCTCATCTTGGTTTATTTTCTGAGGAGACTGAAATGTGTAGGGAAATGGGAAGGTTGGAGAAGGGCCCTGCCAATCCTGTGAAACCACCCAAAAGAGTCAGCTGAGATATGACGGAGGTTTTCCTATGCTGGACTTTCATGGGAACCTAGGGAATCTTTCCAATGAGGTACAGTCAACAGTTGCTTAAACTACAAAGGTGCGAAGCTTGGTCTATAGGCTCAATGGGCACAAAGTAACATGTGAGCCATGCCACATGCAATCTAAAGACTTTCACTCCTGCGTGCCACTACTTCTGTGCTTAGACTCGGAGCATCAGGTACTCTGTGACACAGCTCTAGTTACTTTAATAGAAGTGTTTTTACCCTGTTCTTTATTGTGTAAAGATTAGGAAAGTACCTTCCTTCAGAGAAGCTGACACCCATGGAATAATACTCTGACGCTCTGAAAACAAAGCAAAAAACCCCCCAAAAAACAAAAAAACTTTAAGTCATTTATCACATTAGATGTCTGTCTTTTGTGGCAAAACCAACAGTGGAGGGTTGAATCTTGCACTTTCCTTCCTGAACTTATCTAGGATTACTTGGCTAGGTGTGCAGGCTCAGGTTTGAGGGTCAGCTTCCTCAGCTCAGATGTACTTCATATAGTAGGAAGAATGAAGTCAGACTTAAGAGGTTCCTTCATGATTACATCGGAGCCAGCATGAGGGAACTGCAGACAACCTGGAGAAGCAATTTCGGAAGAGATAGAACGAAAGGGTCATGTAAACCTAAGTCCACATGTGCACCAAATGCTCTGTGATTGGGAACTGGCCAGAAGCAGCAGTGCTTAGCAGTTTCTGCTAGAAATACATCAGGTCTGTAAGTCTTGATGTCAGAGGACACAAGCAAAGTGTGACATCCCATTGTCCAGGACAGACTATACAGATTTGAGCCTTTTAACTGTTCCCTCTATGTGAGCTGTTAAGATATTCTTCGTCAGGTCTGGGCTGATCTGGGCCTGCCTAGGAAAATAACTTGGAGTCCGCCTTCACACATCTTTTGTGGCTGTTACCAGGCTACAGAGTTAAGATAAATGTGGGATAGTGTCCAGCTCCTATAAAAACAGCCCCTGATGTGCGGGACTCTTAACTGGGGGGGGGAGCAGTGACAGTTGCCGACAGTTCTGGTGCCTATGTGGTTAGAAAGTAGTAAGACATCAGTGAGACATGGAGCCCAGAACTCATTTCAAGATGACCTATGTGCACTTGGCTCTTGTCCGGGGCCACTGTGTGGGCCTCATGTAGGAGACAGGACAGAGGGAGCTGTGTGTTTGAGTAGTTCCTGGCTTTCCCTGTGAGATGAAGATATTAAAGATCTTCTGTCCTAGATCCATTTATAAAACATATATTCAACTAAAGCTGAGTGTCACCTCACTTAGCACCTGACTTGTTGCTACAGCTGCACATATGTACAAAGCTCACACCAGGATAGGGGTGGTTGGTGGGAGTTATCCCCAGTGCCTGTGTCTGAGATGCTGGCTTCTTAGTGATTCTTTCCCTTGGCTACATGTGGAGGCTGGCACTGGGTCAGCTTCCTCTTCTTCCAGATACATAAAAGTAAGATTTTGTTGCCTGTTTTCCATCTGGGCTCATATTCCTGAAGCCGATGGGGCCCCTTTCTTTATTGTACAATCTGTCTTCAAACTATCTCATGACCCTACTCCAGGATATGGTCAGAAACTCATGAAAATCCTCTATGTCCTGGTCAAGAATTGTTGATCTTATTTTTGGACCCTTTTCAAAACTCAAGTGTGCCTCTGAGAGGGTGGCAGCACAGGCAGAAAAACTCCTTGAATCATTGTGAATACAAAAGCATTTCAGCTGGTACCTTGTCAGTTCTGAAGTTGGTTCACATGAAGCTGCTTCAACTCTTAAGTACCTAGATGATGGGACAATGTCAAGGCTCAGTAGTTAGGCAACCAGTAAAGGCTAAAAGATAATTCATATAGGGAAAGACTAAGTTTCTGGAGACTTTTTGGGAAGAGCCTTCTTGCCATGGTGCGAAGAACGTCTGTCCAGATGCTACTTGGCAATTTCCAAACAAGGCTTAATAAGGAATGGAGGGATGGAGGGATCCAGAGGTCATCTGTTTCCCATAACATTGTGTTTTTAGTGTAATGGTGGTCTCGGTAGTAAGAGTCCTTGGATCAGGAGCCTGGGAAGTGTGAAGGCTTTCTGTCTACTCCTAAGCTGTGTTCTTTCCTCGTAGCAGAGGAAGCACTTGTTTCCATGAGGGATTTGCATGGATGGGGCCTGCAGTTTACTGGCCAGGCAAATGACACTATAAAGTAGCCCCATATTGTGATTCTTTTCAACAAAAGGGGTTAACAAGATAGTTCCCAGCCCACAGATTCCATTATCAAAGCTGGTGATTATGAAACTGAAGGCTGTGGAGTGATATGAGGGTTGGAAGGAGATAGAAGCTGTTGATCCCTGGTAGGACAACTTACCTTCTGTGGGAATCTTTATAAACCAGGAGGTGCTGATGTTGCTTGCTGGTGGTCATCCCTACTCCTCACCTAGGCTCTAGCAGGATTGCCTGGTCTTGGTTATTAATCAGTCAAAATCATCACCTCCTATAGGACACCTAATTGACACTTGCAACTGGCACTTTCTGACTAACAGATAATGAGGACTCTAAAGGGTCTTTGCTATTGCCACGATTCACTTCACTGATTCGGTTAATTTGTCCCGCGTGTGTTAAGATACACATTTTTGTGCTTTGGGGGTTTGACTTAATATATATTTACTTACAGTTGTCTCCTAATATCAAATCTTAGCCACTGTCTTAAGACGTCTCCCCCTCTCCTTCAGCTAATCCATTTATAAATGTATTAGGCCACTTTTGCCTACAACTTACTGTTCTGTTCATGTATATTTACATTTATCTGCCCGCCATTTTGGATATTTTCTATTTGTCCTTAAGTTCAGCAATCTTCCTCTACAATCTCATCTTTACATCCACTGTGATTTCTACATGCACATAAAATATGTGAAGACTTCATCTTTAAAAGTTCTAGATCATTCTTGCCACGCATGTCCTAGATATAACTTTTCAATACCTGGAACACAGTTATAACAAGTTACATAACTTAATGTTATCTATCTGTTTATAATTGAGTTTTGTTCATTCACCTTATGTACAAGGAAGACTGGTTCCCAATATATTCTCAAGGTTGCATACTGGGTTGGCCCATTTCTTATACCCATCTGAAATCTAGATTCAAACTAAGATAGTCCAAAGAAGCAAATGCTGCTTCTCTTCCCTCATTAGGCTCATTTGGAACTGCATCTTTATGAGGAAATGTCTATTGAAATGGTATGCAGTAGAGCTTCAGAATTTGAGCAGCTTACCTGTATCTACTCATGCGGATATTGGTCCTGTCTCACAGAAGGGAAGTAATGGACTAGTCAATCATGGGGCACATTACCTTTGAGCATACATTTCCCAGGTACAGTACTAACTTGCTGTCTTCTGTGTCCAGTCAATGGGAGAACTTGGTAGAAGATTGAGTATGGGAGGAAAGGAAGTGTCAAGGTGCTTCACAGCCTCATTGTTTCAGGCCCCACTTTAGAATCTGTCTCCAGCTTCATGAAACAGGACAATAATGGTGTCATGTTCCAGGGTGAAGCTCTACCTTTGGGCTTCAAATCCTCAAGTGTTCAATCAGCCTGGGAGTGGCTGCAAATGAGTTGTCTTTCCTGGAGACCAGGCACATTATTTTGCATAGAATTTTGATTCATAGTATTATAAGTACATATCTCCTCAGGAATAGGTGAGGGAACATTCAGCTTTCCTCTAATTGTTTAATATCAAACTATTCTAGATGTCTGGAATTGCACATACCTTATCCATATTCAGGACTAACTCTTATGTTTCCTCCATATAGGTAAAATAAGGAAAAATGTCTTATAGTTTAAAAACACATACCTTGCCTCTGTGTGAACCTCTGAACTAGACCTATGAGTCTTAACAAGGATGTTTTGTAGTTTCATCATGGGACTGTACTTCAAAGAGGATTTGGTTTGTACTTCTCCCCAGAAATACTAAGCAATTTCCTAATACTAAAAGACTAGTGGACATTTGGGGCCATGCACATGTTGTAGCCTATGAGATGGCTTGCCTATCAAATAAGCTCAGCCTTCCCTGGGCTTTTCAGGAGCATATTCTAGATTGCTGATTCAGGAGGTTCTGAAGGCCAGGTAGTGTCACTTCCTGCAGTGAATTCCAGGTTTAGTTCTTATTAATATGAAATAGACTAAACTTGCCACTTGTCCTTGTCCTTGACATTGACTGTGTTCATTAGGACAGTCGCAGATGGGCAGCAGTGGGAAAAGGAGATAGAGAAGGCTTTAAACTGAAGAGGGGCAATGTTAAGTCTTCTGTCCATTTCTCTCAGGCAAGCCTGGTTCAGAAGACGGTTGAACAAAAACAACCTGTGTGACCACTTGATGTTGTGCTCAATGAAACTGTGTGGTCTACTGTCCTGGTCTTTCCCTCCACTTTGTTACTAGATTCACAGGTCTTTGGTTGGTTATTTACAATTGGGTATAGGGTCCAGATTCAGGAATTTATGTTCTTGTAATTTTCTTCAGCAAAGTTACTGGCAAACCAGTGTAGAAACTCTTAATTCCTGCAGAGATCAAGGGTTGGAGCATGCTATGAAAAACGTTAAAAATACAAGTCATTTTAATCTCCCTGTAAACATGTCTACTGTATGAGAAATGTATACTTAAATACATAGTAAAAACTAGATCACTTCAACTTTCTAGATTCAGGGATACATGTATAGTTTGTCACATAGGCATATTGCATGATGCTGGAGTCTAGAGTGTAAATGACCCTATCACCCAATTACTGAACCTAGTACCCAATAGGTAGCTTTTCAGCCCTTGCCCCCTCTCCTAGTAGTCCCCAGTGTTTATCATTCCTGTCTTTATGTCCATGTGTACTCAGTGGTTAGCTCCTGTTTACAAGTGAACATGTGGTTTTTGGTTTCCTGTTCCTGTATAATTTGCTGAGGATGACAGCCTCCAGCTGCATCCGTGTTGCTGCAAAGGATGATGTCTTCAACTACTGCTTTATCCCTTCTAGCTTCATATACTTCTGCCAGTTGCAGACACCATCCCTTCTATGACTTACCCTGTGGGATTTTTTTGTTGTCTTTTTTTCTTTTTAAAGCCTGATTTTGTTCCTGGCTTTATTTTTCCAAGGCTGTACTAGAAATGTTTTGCATGAGCCCTGATCTTGTTGCATTGTTGAAGAAATACACTGTCACCTATGACCGACTTAGCTATATAACTGATGGAAAGGGAGAATGGGAATTAAGCAGGGTCGTCTAACAGGGTCTGACTCTTCAGGACTCTAAATGACATCGGAGAGTCTCCAATTAGATGTCTTCTCTGGAGATACCTTTTTCTCCATTATGTAGGACAGGGATGATCAAGCTGACTATGAATGAACCTCCAGTATCATGATGAATAAGAATGTTCTAGCCAGTCGCAGACACCATCCCTTCTATGACAGTCATTGTGACTAGTTGTCATGCCCAAGCAGACCCCAAAGGCAGCCAGGCTTGTCCTTGATGCCACCTCTATGATTTTTTTTCCTGGGATTCCAGTGCTGGGCAGACATCAGGGATGACATGGCCAAATGTGGAACTATGGCTCACAAGGAATCATCTATCGATGGGAAGAGTGCTTTTAGTTTCACATGTTGAGGTTCACACAAATACAGACTATCTGACATGGGACTACATAATCGGGTTTCTCTACAGATTTAAGACAGGTAGGAAGAAGCCGCCCTGAAAGAGACTAGCAGACTAAAATTCTGGTACAGAGGAAAGGATTCCAACAGATACGGCCTTTCCCCATTCTCTTGACACGAGCAAGTGCTACAAAACAGCGGTGCTTTGCATTTTTTTAAATGAGTATTTCTTAAATCCCCTATTCAGAAAAGTTGGATGTTTTTCCTCTATGGCAACATTAGCAGTGCACGGTTGAATCTGGTACTTCTGGACGTGCCCAGGTTTACACGGTTCATGTGACTAGAGTCTGAAGTTCTATGACAGGATTTCTGTAAGCTGGAGATGCATGGCTCAGTCCACATCTGAAGGCCTGAGAACCAGGGGATCTGCTGGACTAAGTGCTAGAGTCCAAAGGCTAAAGAAACTGAAATTATTTCACAATAGTGTATCCCAGTTCCGGGGAGAGAGTGAATTTGCCTTCTCTCAATTCTATCCAGACCCCAGCTGGTTGGATGGTACCCACTTACATTGAGGGACAGACCTTGCACAGACTCACATGTCAATCTCCTCTGGAAACACCTACAGAGATACCTAAAAAGAATGCTTTACCAGTTATCGAAGTATCCCTTAACCCAGTCAGATTGACACCTAAAACTAACCATCAAAAGTCTACCCTTATCAAATTAGCACCTGTAAACCTCTCTTTAAGATATCTAACTTCTGAATAAAGACAATAAGGTAATTGTTTCACTTAATATGATACAAGTGTCATGCATAAAACTAAAAATGCACTAATGCCTTAGAGAAGGTAGAGTTCTTGGATGATTTTTATGATACCCCATAACTTAAATACTATGATGAATAATTAATATGCAAACACAACATAAAGTCAAATCTTCCAAGATAAAGGAATAAAGAGGAATGAAAACAAAGGTATTTGCTTTATGCATCTATATACACAGAATAAGGAAGAAGATATGCATGACAACTAGTCTTCCTGTAATTGGTCAGGTGTTCATAGCTGACATTTATAACCAGGTTATTTTACTTCCCATTCTGTATTTTCTTTACCTCCCAGATGTATCTCAATTGGTCGTGGTTCTTTACCTGATGGGGCAACCCAAATTTTTATTCTCAGAGTCTGGACCATTCCTAGTCTTTCCTGGATAGGGTTGCTGTAATTTTCCAATGACATTAATCACAGGGCATGGTAACACTAAGATGTCCTAAGGGCTTTCCGGTATTCCAGACATACTCTTCCTTAATTCCATTGTGGAATAGCATTTTGATGTCCCCTTGGCAGTTTGGATTAGTTCCCCCAGCCAGTGCTAACTCCTGTCTTAGCCTGTTGACTGAGGTATGAGAAGCCCAGATGGCGGGGTGGCAGTCTTGTCTTATAGTTCAGTGGAATCATTGTCTCCTGGTGGAAGCATTCCTCCCTCTGAAACTAAGACCTCTAGGCTAGCAGAGCATAAATTTGTAGGAACAGGAAGCAAAAGCTTTGCTAGTGAGTGGTCACCATGGGTAATGGTGAAGCAGTACTGTTCCCCATGTCCACTCCTTGATTCCTGAACCCTGTGAATCCTGGCTAGAGTTCCATTTCAATATGCTATATTGGATGCTGGTTCAGAGCATATACAGCCTTCTGAAGAACCTTGCCCTACCCCTATGAAGTACTGTCACCTAGCTGGAACTGGAAATGTTTTGAAAAGGTTTTTCTGCTATTAAGCCAGCTGTTTTAGGATGGTGGGGAACATGGTAACACCAGTGACTTCCATAAACACGGGCCCATTGCTGCACTGCTTTGGCTGTGAACTGATTCCTTGGTCAGAAGCACTGCCATGTGAAAGGCCATGATGGCAGACAAGGCATTCTGTGATTCCATGGATAGTATTTTCTGGAAGAAGCATTGTATGCAGGGAAAGCAAGTCCACATCCAGAGTAACTGTCTATGCCAGCAAGAACAAGATGCGGCCCCTTCTATGACAGAAGTGGTTCAATGAAATCAACCTGCTGTCAGGGAGCTGGCTGATCACCCTGCGGAATGGCTCCATACTGGGGGCTCAGTGTTGGTCTCTGCTGCTGTCAGATTGGGCTCTCAGTGGAAGAAGTCAGTTGAGCCCACGTACAACCTCGATCTTTGCCACCATGGCCACTCCGAGTTCATTGAGCAATTAGTGGTGGCTGGGAGAAGAGGCTAACTAGTATCCACAGAATGGGTCCTTTCTATCCACCTGATAATTAAAGTTTTTCTCTGCCAAGATCACTCCTCGGTGAGCATCCACATGGGACACAAGTATCTTTATATCCTTTGCTTATGCAGATCTCTCCATGTACCATTTCCCTAAGTTTGTCAATTTTCCAATTGATCATCTAGCCAAACCACGGGCTGCAGTACATCTGTCCATTTCTCCTTCCAAAGTGCACAACCAAGTGATTCTGCCCATCAGGAAAACTTCCTTCACCATTGTCCTTCAAGGATGTCCCAGAAAGGGGCTATAGTTATCCACGTGTGGGTGGTGCCTTCATATTGTGCAGAACTATTTGTAAACCAAGCCCTTGTCTCCTGTCAACTGATCATAGGATATTCATGAGGACATAGGTGCAGACAGTGAGAAGGCAATATAACTAGGCATGTTAACTAGAAACAAGGTACTTCATGTAGAAATGGTTCATGAGGCTTTAAAGATGTCATCAACTGAAGCATGACTCTGAACACTCAGTACAAGAGTATGTATATGGCTCAACCACTTCAAAGAAGGGATGTTGCTTGGGACATTCTCCATATTTATGGCTGGTATTCGTGGAGAGAAGCCATGGGTAAAAATTGGGCCAATTTCTCATGTAACTTGTGCCTTCAGGACCTGCTTGGGCCCAGTCACACACACCCCTTTCATTTGCTGGAGTGCTGCTGTGCACACCCAAACTTTATAGCTTGGTGGGTCAGATACTGATCAGTTTGATAGGTTGCTCAGGTCTCATGGTAACTTGGTGGCCCATGGTCAAGTGTTCAGTTTCTAGAAAGGCATAGTAGCAGGCTAAGAGCTGTCTCAAAAGTTACCTGCAGATGATGGCAGACCCTTGCTCCAAAATCCTAAAGGCCTCCACTGCAGTTCACCTATGAAGCCTTGCCAAGGGGTTCAAACAGCATCCTATCTACCCTGGATGCCTCAATTGCCACTGGATCTGTTGGATCACATGTTCCAAGTGGCGGAGCAGCTTGTATAAAAGCTGGGATGTGTTGCAGAATTCTCTTCTGTCCTGGGCCCCACTTAAAACTAGCAGCTTTTGTGGTCACTCAGGGCCAGAGTAACACTCAAATGAGGAATGTGTTACCTCCAAAATCCAAATAGGCCCACTAGACATTGTGCTTCTTTCTTGGTTATGAGAAGGGACAGATGTAACAACTTGCCCATCACCTGAGATTGGATATCTAAACAGGCTGCATGCCACTTGAGCCCCTAGAAATTTCACTGAGGTTGAAGGCCCTCGAATCTTAGATTCATTTCCTGCCCCTGACACACAAATATCTTACCAATAAGTGCACATTAGTATTTCATGCTCACCAGGTCCAATTAGTATAAGTTCAATGTAATGGACTAGTGTGATATCTTCTGGGAAGAAAAGGTGATCATCAAAGTCCCTTGAACTAAATTACAACATAGGGTTAGAGTTGATACACCCATAAGATAAAGACCAAGAAGATGAAAAATATTACTTCTGGTGGGCCTTATGGACAGAAACAGAAAAAGACATTTGCCAGATAAATAGCTGCATACCAGGTACTAGGAGATGTTAATTTGCTCAAGCATATCTGGTACAGAAGCTATAATTTCCATTCCCAAATTCTCTTGGTTAAGCTTAGTCATTCACTGTCACTTTTTAGGATCCATGTGTGTTCTACACAGGCCAAATAAAGCTAAACAGGGATGTAGTAGGAATCGCTACCCCTGCATCCCAAGTCCCTGATGGTGTCACTAAGCCCTAAAATCCTTCCAGCGGTTTGATACTATTGACCATTTTCCTAGGTAGACACAGGTCCAGTGGTGTTCATCTTACCTTTCCTACCACAATACGCTTGACCCCACAGGTTAGGGGATGAATGTGGGGATTCTGCCAGCTAAATGTTTGCTTGTTATGAATTCTAGAACTGGGAAAATGACTACAGAATGGGCTCAGATCTGAGCTAAAATTCCATTTATTGCCTGACCTCCATAAGCTCCTGTTCTGACTGGAGAGCCACAGTGATGTTTTGGATCTCCTGCAATTAATGTCAGTTCAGATCCAGGGTCCAGCAGCCCCTGAAAGTTCTGATTCTTTGCTTTTCCCTGATACAGTTACCCTGGATAAAGGCTATAGGTCCCTTTGGGGGAAGAATGGGAGACAAGTTAATATATAAATTTCTGGTGCTGGACTGGGGTCCTTCTTGGAGGGAATCTGGCTTCCCCCTTTATTCAAGAGGTTCTAGGTTCATAAACTGGCTCAAGTCTGGGAATCTAATTGAGGGGCTATGATTCCATTTTGATTGTTTCTGTCAGACTGCTTGTTTGACCTGGAAGTCTCCTGGTTATATAGATCAACTAAAAATTGTGAGTAGGCTTTCTGTTTTTCTTCTAGAAACATGTAGCCAAGACCATGGATCTACATAATTCAGATTGTTGGTCTCTGACAATTGTGATGACTGTCTAGTTTGCCTTTGCATACCACCACTTGGCCCCTACCGCCCCGAGACCTAATTATTTCCATCACATTTAAGTTGTCCAGTTCAGTGGCAGTGGTTCTCACTATAAGATCTGGTCCACAAAGAACAAATATGAAGCTCTTCAGGGGATGCTAGGACTTCCCTCAAATCTATTAGAGTATTAGCAAAAGGTATGTCTTCCAGACCCTCAGTATGAGTCAGTAGGTTTTAAGTGACAAACACTTCCTAGTATTCCAACCTCCCTAAGCCTTTTAATTCATTCCTCACCTTAACCCAAGGAAGACCAGGCATCTCCAGCTAGCTCAGTGGGTCATCCATGTTTTGGTCAACCAGTGCCTTTTCTAACTCTCCAAGCTGCAATGTTAAATGCAAAATCTGTTTATATGAGTACATCTAGCCTGATCCAACTTTTTCTTTTCATGACTATCCCACACCCTCAATATCCATTCCCTCATATGTTCCCTAGATATGTTTGTATAATAAGAAAACTCAGTTCTTTTGGGTAGCATACCACTCCATGAGTCACTTTGTGTCTCATCTTTTGGGAACCTGCTGGGGCATGAGTCTAGTTACAGGCCTAGAAGCAAAGAGGAGTAGAGGGTGGATCCTGAGGAGAACTGGCATTCTTTCCTGGCAACCTCCTCAGGGAGGCCATTACTCTTTTCTCAGGCAATGTAGAATTAGCCTCAGGTAAAAAGCTGGCTACCACTGGGTGAGGGAAAGATGTCATTGTCCCTGACAAACAAGGCTTATCAGGATTTTTAGGTGCTCTATATTCCCAGCTTCATCAGGATGGTCCCAGGTGTCCCCATCCCAACTTATGGGATTCCATTATTTCCCAACCAATGCCCTCACTTTAATAGATACCCTGCGAGGCTGAGAGTTTAACTTCTATTACAATTCAGCCACTCACCTGAAGGTTTTTGTTTCACTTCTTAGGAATTTCAGCCCCGGCTACTGGAGAGATCAACTTGGGTCACACTTAGATGCTCAACCACTTAGGCTATTTATTTGGAGCTGGAGCTGGGAAATTGAATTCCTGAGCTCATCACTTTGTCCAGCGATGTTAGGATCAACCAACATTCATAATCATTGGTTTTCTACAAATGTTTGAAAATATATGCAGTCGCCAATATGCACAGTCACCAAGTTCCTTGCCTCATAAGTGGTGAATTACTTACAAATACTTTGTTCCTCTCTCTAGTTCATGCCATGGGCTATCAATGTTCTCTATACTACTAGAATCCTTAGAATTTGGGGATCTTATAAGAGAGCCAACTCCAGATACTTAAGAAAATCCATATGTAAATGTTCCTCTCTACTCCTGGTATCAATATAAAGGCTCTCTAGATGTAGAACCAGTAAGTTATGTAGATACATGAAAGGAAACTTAATAGGGGAATTGGATCCTACAGCTGTGAAGGTTGAAAAGTCCCATGCCAGGCTGTCTATAAGCTGGAGGCCTTGGGAAGTTGGTAGTTGAGGCTCAGTCCACATTGGAAGGCCTAAACACTCAGGGGGTTGTCACTAGTGTAAGTTCTAGAGTCCAAAGGTGGAAGAGCCTGGAATTCTGACGTTCAAGGGCAGGAAAAACAGTAATTCCAGCTCAGATCAGTTTGTTTTCTTGTTTAGGGTCCCAGCTGATTGAATGGTGCATGCCCACATTGAGGGCAGATCATTCCTGCTCAGTCCACTAACTCGCACTTCAATATTCTCTGAAAACACCCTCACAGACACGCCCCAAAATAGTGCCTTACCCATTCCCTAGGTATTCCTTAATCCAGTCAACAACCATTAACCAGCACAGGCCTGTTACAGAGGGTAGTCCAGAATATCCCTCTATTAACACTCAGCTTCTGCTAGGTAACAGGTCTCGATGGAGAGCTGCATAATTAGAGTTGTGCCAGCAGGAGTGCATCTTGGATGGAGTATTTAAGGGCCTGGTGGCTGGAGGATGATAGAATATTCTCTAATCTCTGCCTCTTCTCTGAAAACTAAGCTGAAATGTTGGAAATAGGCATGTTGGAGAAGAGCCTTGTGAATCTCGGCTGACTCATCTTCCAACTGGTCTCATGAGAGATGGACTTCCTCTGTGGGATTATCAGTGAATGTAGAATCTTTCCAGCCAATATATCTACAGAGTTGCTGAATTCCCTAAAATGCTGGGTGCGAATTTTATTCTACAGGCTCTGGGGCACAAAGTAGTGTAAATTGAGTGGTGTTCCACACTAGCTAAACCTTCCACGTGCCTTTACTTGTTCTTACTGCAGAAGGGCCTCGTATCTAAGCACAGGTGACTGACATTCCTGGTGATGTCAAACCATTGCGCTCAGCTTTTTACACTTCTGAAATCTAGAACTTGCTTGATGGAGGATCCCATGAGCCTTTTGCTCCTGGCTTCATTTTCAAAAGCTACTGTATACACTAGAAGTGTTTTCCACATGAGCCCTGATTTTGCTGTAGGATTAAAGAATTGATTTGTCCTCCCCTCAGTTCTATTTGAGCCACAACATAAAAGGGACAGGACAAGACAGGAATCATAGGAGTTCTTGATGTGGAAAGCTTTGAATGAGTCACAGATGGATGCTGACTTGATGATAGGGATGAATTTTTAGTTTAAGGTCAACCAAGGTAGCTGTGAATGGAGCTCAGGTGTCTATGATAACTCTAAAATCCTGGCTTGGTAGCAGTCGCTCCCCCTTCTATGATAGTTGTAATGACCAGTTGTTTTCCCCAAGTGGCCTGGAGTCAGCCCAGCCTGTCCTTCATGCTGCCTTGCTTGTTTCCTAGGATCTTAGTGGTAGAGAGAGGCATGACATAGGTGGAAACCAATTCTGCTGTTTTTGAAACACCGCCCTACACGCAGGAGGGAAGCGTTTTATATATAGACATATATAGAAAGAGGTCTTCAATCAGTCCTATGGGGCAAGATTCACATAAGTAGACCAGAAGACTCTTGGAAAACCTGGTTTATTTCCAAAACCCTCGGGATGGGGGAGCAGATACTTCTGAAAGAGACTATATTATAGGCTAAATTTCTTGTTGCAGGGGATTCTTGAAACTTTATTATTCCCTGACTGTTTACAAAACAAAGTACTTGCAAAAATGCTGACATCCCAATGGATACTTGGGAGTATTTACATCAAAATAAAACCAAGTCTTCATCCAGGCAAATTGAATGTTTGTCTCTTGTGGTAACATTAGCAGTGGAGGGTTAAAACTTGAATTTTCTCGTCTCAGCCAGGTTTTGCATGGTCAGGTCTGCAGGTTAAGGATTCCTTAGGGCCAGGCTTATCAGCTGAGAGATGCTTCTTTTGTAATGGGAAGAACAAGGTCAGAGGGCAGAGGCTCTGTCATGACCACATAGGCATAAGGATTAAAGAACTGCAGACAACTTAGGAAGTAGTCCCATTTAGGAAGGAATAGGGTGGTGGCGTCACATCTACTTAGGTCAAAATTGACACCAACTGCTCTGCTATTGAGCTTGGAGGTAGGAGAGGTAGCACTCGGCAACCTTTGCTGAAATAAAATACATAGGTCAATAAAATTTGACACGAGGATGGACAAAGTATGACACCCCATTGTCTAGGATGGGTCAGTGCATGTTTGAGCCTCTAACATTGGAGTTTCCTCCATGCGAGACTTAGGTATCCTTGTCAGGTCTGGGCTAACACAGGCCTGCCTAAGAAACTTGGAGTCTATCTTCCCAGGCTCCAGTGGCTCTTTGCAGAGTTAAGATACATGTGAAACACAATTATAGCCTCATTGTGGAACAGCCCCAGAGTGGTATTTTGACAGACATTAAGTCTCCAAATTGCTTTGGGTAGTATAAACGTTTCAACGCTGATTCTAAAACTTCAGAAGATAGTCGTGTTTAGGCCTAGGGGTTCCTGAATTCATGATCCAAGTCATGTTTCATCTTCAGATAATGAAACTGAAGCTCAAAAGGGAGGTGCCTTGCCAGGCTCTCCCGCTGCAGGCACTTACCTGTGCTGAATCCAATACGAGGGTCAAGATGGCTGGGGTAAGAGAAGAATTCGGTGTCAGATACCCCTCTATAATTCACTGACTGGGTTGTCTGAAATAAAGTTCATAAACCTTCCGAATCCATTATACCTCACTGGTAAAATGGGCTACTAATCCCCTCATAAAACCGAGAACTAAAAGATGTAATTCATGTGGAATGTTTAGATGAATGTCCAGCACAGAATAAGTTTCTTTTTTCTTTTTTTTTTTTTTTAAATTTATTTATTATTATTATACTGTAAGTTGTAGGGTACATGTGCATAACGTGCAGGTTTGTTACATATGTATACTTGTGCCTTGTTGGTGTGCTGCACCCATCAACTCGTCATTTACATCAGGTATAACTCCCAATGCAATCCCTCCCCCCGCCCCCCTCCCCATGATAGGCCCCGGTGTGTGATGTTCCCCTTCCCGAGTCCAAGTGATCTCATTGTTCAGTTCCCACCTATGAGTGAGAACATGCGGTGTTTGGTTTTCTGTTCTTGTGATAGTTTGCTAAGAATGATGGATTCCAGCTGCATCCATGTCCCTACAAAGGACACAAACTCATCCTTTTTTATGGCTGCATAGTATTCCATGGTGTATATATGCCACATTTTCTTAATCCAATCTGTCACTGATGGACATTTGGGTTGATTCCAAGTCTTTGCTATTGTGAATAGTGCTGCAATAAACATACGTGTGCATGTGTCTTTATAGCAGCATAATTTATAATCCTTTGGGTATATACCCAGTAATGGGATGGCTGGGTCATATGGTACATCTAGTTCTAGATCCTTGAGGAATCGCCATACTGTTTTCCATAATGGTTGAACTAGTTTACAATCCCACCAACAGTGTAAAAGTGTTCCTATTTCTCCACATCCTCTCCAGCACCTGTTGTTTCCTGACTTTTGAATGATCGCCATTCTAACTGGTGTGAGATGGTATCTCATTGTGGTTTTGATTTGCATTTCTCTGATGGCCAGTGATGATGAGCATTTTTTCATGTGTTTGTTGGCTGTATGAATGTCTTCTTTTGAGAAATGTCTATTCATATCCTTTGCCCACTTTTTGATGGGGTTGTTTGTTTTTTTCTTGTAAATTTGTTGGAGTTCTTTGTAGGTTCTGGATATTAGCCCTTTGTCAGATGAGTAGATTGCAAAAATTTTCTCCCATTCTGTAGGTTGCCTGTTCACTCTGATGGTAGTTTCTTTTGCTGTGCAGAAGCTCTTTAGTTTAATGAGATCCCATTTGTCAATTTTGGCTTTTGCTGCCGTTGCTTTTGGTGTTTTAGACATGAAGTCTTTGCCCATGCCTATGTCCTGAATGGTACTACCTAGGTTTTCCTCTAGGGTTTTTATGGTATTAGGTCTAACATTTAAGTCTCTAATCCATCTTGAATTAATTTTCGTATAAGGAGTAAGGAAAGGATCCAGTTTCAGCTTTCTACTTATGGCTAGCCAATTTTCCCAGCACCATTTATTAAATAGGGAATCCTTTCCCCATTTCTTGTTTCTCTCAGGTTTGTCAAAGATCAGATGGCTGTAGATGTGTGGTATTATTTCTGAGGACTCTGTTCTGTTCCATTGGTCTATATCTCTGTTTTGGTACCAGTACCATGCTGTTTTGGTTACTGTAGCCTTGTAGTATAGTTTGAAGTCAGGTAGCGTGATGCCTCCAGCTTTGTTCTTTTGACTTAGGATTGTCTTGGAGATGCGGGCTCTTTTTTGGTTCCATATGAACTTTAAAGCAGTTTTTTCCAATTCTGTGAAGAAACTCATTGGTAGCTTGATGGGGATGGCATTGAATCTATAAATTACCTTGGGCAGTATGGCCATTTTCACGATATTGATTCTTCCTATCCATGAGCATGGTATGTTCTTCCATTTGTTTGTGTCCTCTTTTATTTCACTGAGCAGTGGTTTGTAGTTCTCCTTGAAGAGGTCCTTTACATCCCTTGTAAGTTGGATTCCTAGGTATTTGATTCTCTTTGAAGCAATTGTGAATGGAAGTTCATTCATGATTTGGCTCTCTGTTTGTCTGTTACTAGTGTATAAGAATGCTTGTGATTTTTGCACATTAATTTTGTATCCTGAGACTTTGCTGAAGTTGCTTATCAGCTTAAGGAGATTTTGGGCTGAGACAATGGGGTTTTCTAAATATACAATCATGTCATCTGCAAACAGGGACAATTTGACTTCTTCTTTTCCTAACTGAATACCCCTGATTTCTTTCTCTTGCCTAATTGCCCTAGCCAGAACTTCCAACACTATGTTGAATAGGAGTGGTGAGAGAGGGCATCCCTGTCTTGTGCCAGTTTTCAAAGGGAATTTTTCCAGTTTTTGCCCATTCAGTATGATATTGGCTGTGGGTTTGTCATAAATAGCTCTTATTATTTTGAGGTACGTTCCATCAATACCGAATTTATTGAGCGTTTTTAGCATGAAGGGCTGTTGAATTTTGTCAAAAGCCTTTTCTGCATCTATTGAAATAATCATGTGGTTCTTGTCTTTGGTTCTGTTTATATGCTGGATTATGTTTATTGATTTGCGAATGTTGAACCAGCCTTGCATCCCAGGGATGAAGCCCACTTGATCATGGTGGATAAGCTTTTTGATGTGTTGCTGAATCCGGTTTGCCAGTATTTTATTGAGGATTTTTGCATCGATGTTCATCAGGGATATTGGTCTAAAATTCTCTTTTTTTGTTGTATCTCTGCCAGGCTTTGGTATCAGGATGATGTTGGCCTCATAAAATGAGTTAGGGAGGATTCCCTCTTTTTCTATTGATTGGAATAGTTTCAGAAGGAATGGTACCAACTCCTCCTTGTACCTCTGGTAGAATTCAGCTGTGAATCCATCTGGTCCTGGACTTTTTTTGGTTGGTAGGCTATTAATTGTTGCCTCAATTTCAGAGCCTGCTATTGGTCTATTCAGGGATTCAACTTCTTCCTGGTTTAGTCTTGGAAGAGTGTAAGTGTCCAGGAAATTATCCATTTCTTCTAGATTTTCCAGTTTATTTGCGTAGAGGTGTTTATAGTATTCTCTGATGGTAGTTTGTATTTCTGTGGGGTCGGTGGTGATATCCCCTTTTTCATTTTTAATTGCGTCGATTTGATTCTTCTCTCTTTTCTTCTTTATTAGTCTTGCTAGTGGTCTGTCAATTTTGTTGATCTTTTCAAAAAACCAACTCCTGGATTCATTGATTTTTTGGAGGGTTTTTTGTGTCTCTATCTCCTTCAGTTCTGCTCTGATCTTAGTTATTTCTAGCCTTCTGCTAGCTTTCGAATGTGTTTGCTCTTGCTTCTCTAGTTCTTTTAATTGCGATGTTAGAGTGTCAATTTTAGATCTTTCCTGCTTTCTCTTGTGGGCATTTAGTGCTATAAATTTCCCTCTACACACTGCTTTAAATGTGTCCCAGAGATTCTGGTATGTTGTATCTTTGTTCTCATTGGTTTCAAAGAACATCTTTATTTCTGCCTTCATTTCGTTATGTACCCAGTAGTCATTCAGGAGCAGGTTGTTCAGTTTCCATGTAGTTGAGCGGTTTTGATTGAGTTTCTTAGTCCTGAGTTCTAGTTTGATTGCACTGTGGTCTGAGAGACAGTTTGTTATAATTTCTGTTCTTGTACATTTGCTGAGGAGTGCTTTACTTCCAATTACGTGGTCAATTTTGGAATAAGTACGATGTGGTGCTGAGAAGAATGTATATTCTGTTGATTTGGGGTGGAGAGTTCTATAGATGTCTATTAGGTCTGCTTGCTGCAGAGATGAGTTCAATTCCTGGATATCCTTGTTAACTTTCTGTCTCGTTGATCTGTCTAATGTTGACAATGGAGTGTTGAAGTCTCCCATTATTATTGTATGGGAGTCTAAGTCTCTTTGTAAGTCTCTAAGGACTTGCTTTATGAATCTGGGTGCTCCTGTATTGGGTGCATATATATTTAGGATAGTTAGCTCTTCCTGTTGAATTGATCCCTTTACCATTATGTAATGGCCTTCTTTGTCTCTTTTGATCTTTGATGGTTTAAAGTCTGTTTTATCAGAGACTAGTATTGCAACCCCCGCTTTTTTTTGTTCTCCATTTGCTTGGTA
The DNA here is from genome assembly GCF_003255815.1 of Theropithecus gelada. Taxonomy (NCBI): domain Eukaryota; kingdom Metazoa; phylum Chordata; class Mammalia; order Primates; family Cercopithecidae; genus Theropithecus; species Theropithecus gelada. The sequence continues at coordinate 141,338,617 of NC_037676.1, forward strand.
AATCTTCCTCCATCCCTTTATTTTGAGCCTATGTATGTCTCTGCGTGTGAGATGGGTCTCCTGAATACAGCAGACTGATGGGTCTTGACTCTTTATCCAGTTTGCCAGTCTGTGTCTCTTAATTGGAGCATTTAGTCCATTTACATTTAAGGTTAAGATTGTTATGTGTGAACTTGATCCTGCCATTATGATATTAACTGGTTATTTTGCTCATTAGTTGATGCAGTTTCTTCCTAGCCTCGATGGTCTTTACATTTTGGCATGTTTTTGAGATGGCTGGTACCGGTTGTTCCTTTCCATGTTGAGTGCTTCCTTCAGGGTCTCTTGTAAGGCAGGCCTAGTGGTGACAAAATCTCTAAGCATTTGCTTATCTGTAAAGGATTTTATTTCTCCTTCACTTATGAAACTTAGTTTGGCTGGATATGAAATTCTGGGTTTAAAATTCTTTTCTTTAAGAATGTTGAATATTGGCCCCCACTCTCTTCTGGCTTGGAGAGTTTCTGCCGAGAGATCTGCTGTGAGTCTGATGGGCTTCCCTTTGTGGGTAACCCGACCTTTCTCTCTGGCTGCCCTTAAGATTTTTTCCTTCATTTCAACTTTGGTGAATCTGGCAATTATGTGTCTTGGAGTTGCTCTTCTCGAGGAGTATCTTTGTGGTGTTCTCTGTATTTCCTGGATTTGAATGTTGGCCTGCCCTACTAGGTTGGGGAAGTTCTCCTGGATGATATCCTGAAGAGTGTTTTCCAACTTGGTTCCATTTTCCCCCTCACTTTCAGGCACCCCAATCAGACGTAGATTTGGTCTTTTTACATAATCCCATACTTCTTGCAGGCTTTGTTCATTTCTTTTTCTTCTTTTTTCTTTTGGTTTCTCTTCTCGCTTCATTTCATTCATTTGATCCTCAATTGCTGATACTCTTTCTTCCAGTTGATCGAGTCGGTTACTGAAGCTTGTGCATTTGTCACGTATTTCTCGTGTCATGGTTTTCATCTCTTTCATTTCGTTTATGACCTTC